>NW_009260129.1:412734-450110 GCF_000687185.1 Egretta garzetta
CAGCAGGAACTTGTATGTTCAAGCATGGATGTTTACACATGTGCTGGATAGTGGGTGTTACTGGTCCTTGGACTACACTTGGATGCATGCTCCGCTTTAATTTCTGTAACATGCCAAGTCTCACTGCTTTTATGACACAGTGGAGGAAGGTGTGGTATGACCAAAAACAGAGGTCAGGCTGTCTTGTTCCATCTCAATCACAAATCAGTCCTCTCTCCCTGAACTGCCATCAGGATGTACAAAGAGGGTTATGCCATGAGTTCCTGCACTTCAGTTTCTTCAGAGCCAAAGCCATACCTGTGCCATTTTCTGGGCTGAGTAAGGCAGCGTTATCTTTGTAAGTCCTCCTCGCTGTTGCCATTAACAGGGACGTCCTCCTTGCAAACCACCATTTGTTAAGTCTGTTCCATCCACCACCTTTCACCCTCCTCCCTCCTGGACACCGTGCATTTCTACACTTCTTGTTGATCCTACAGTCTTTAATAACCACAAAACCCACTTATGGACATCTTATGTTTGGTCCTGAGCAAGGCCAGTCAGTAAGATGGTGGCGGAAGATGTGTTAGAGTCCAATATACAGCACAAGAGCTGAGCTATTCAGGTGGCAAGGAATCAAATATGAGTGATTTTACTGATTGCCAAGCTCTACTCAGCTCATTTCCAGTTCCTTGGATGTGTTCATATATCTGTTTTCTCATTTGTGACAGGATATTTTACTGACTGTCTTACACATAAGCCTCGTATTCTTCTGAAACCAGGACATTTTTTCATACTGTTTTCTGCCTAAAAAAATAATAATCAGTGCTTTCTTTGGATCTCTTTTTTGTATTTAGAATGAGTTGAAAGGCTATACCAGAATAAATTTAGAGAGAGTGAATTTGATGAATACACCTGGCCCAAAAGGCTCTCCCAGCCATAGAAACAGTTGCAGCAATGTGAATCCTGCTCCAAAGTATCATGAGTATCTTGTGGTCGTTACTTTACCTCGGTGACCCACGAATGAGGCAGGATTTGCAATTTGCAGAGTTGGAAGGAGAAGATGTTCAAGAAGCAGGAGATCCAGGGAACACACAGCCTCCCTCTGTGAAAGCCCCCACCACAGCCTCGGAGGAAATAGCCCCGTAGGTACCTGTTAGGGCTTGGCTAGCCCCGCGGCAGTGCTGCTCTTTGCTTGCGCCACGAAGCTGCCCGTAGTGGCTGCTGCTCAGGAAGACTCTGCTCCGGGGAGCGAAATGAAAACCCGTCTCACTCGTCGCAGCCCCACACACTCACCTGCAGCACAGTATCACTCCCTGACCCAGGTCCAGTGGGACTGTGTAGGGTGGCCCAGGGTTTGCTCAATGGAAGGAACCTGTGATGTGTCTGCCTTGTTATGGGCAGACCTGGGTGAACTGTAACCAAAGCTAGATGGAGTTCTGAAAACAATCTAGCTCTGATAGCAGAGCACTTGGCAACACTCCGAACTAGAGGCTAACTCATGCTGTTTCTTCCACAGCTTTAAGCCTTTCCCCCATTTTTTCTTACCTATTGGGGCATTTGCTGATGGCTTCCCTCATATGCTGGTACATGACATATCATACTGCTACTCCATCATACAGTTATGGCCTTACCCATGACCACTCTCCCAGCTGTCTGACTTTGTGATGCCAAGTTTCCACTTCAGTTCTGCAGTGTGATCTCTTTCTGCAGAAAAGAGACACAGGCCTCTGCTTGACCTTATTTATCATTTCTTTTCCTGTCAGACCAAAGCATCACTTCTGTAGACCTTTCATATCAACTCAGAGAGTACCCACCTTATCATCAAGACCCTTTAGATAAGGAGGGCTACCCAGATGGCAGTCCGATTAAAAATTGTTTCCCAAGTAAGTTGTCGAACAAGCACTGATGGCTGAAAAATAAAGAAATCATATATTTCGTGTCTACTTTCTCTCCCAGCATTTCTCCTTTAATGGGAAATATAATATTTGTTCATCTCCTCTGGTTCTTCTAATGCAACTACCAGGGCCACAACAGGATAACACGTATCTCTCCCTTGTTGTTTCTCTGTAAGAAAGTCAGAAATCTCCTCAGGCAGTAAATGATACGACAATTGGACCTCTTCAGCACAGGTCTGTACCCCATTTAGAGCTATATTATCTTCTGCCCAGTTGTTAGGGTCTTCTTCTCCTCCAAAAAGACTCCATGACTTCGCAACTTGTAAATATAATTGTGGGTATTTTGTTCCTGTATTATAACAAACGTCACAGTCTCTCAGTTGTTATTAACAAGTATATCCAGTTCAGGCACTCCATGAATGATGAACACATCACTGTAGAGCCTAAAATTTCCTGTTAACCTTATCGTGTCTGTAAGTTGTTTCAGAGCAAACATCAGTGTTTCTGGTGCCTATAGACTTGCCTACCAGTGCCCAAATTTCACTGAATAAATGGCTTATCCTATTTCAGGCTGACACTCCATTCTTTCCCTGTGCAATGTTCCCTGTTTCTCCAGTGAGGAATTCCCCTGGGAGAATGGTGCTCTTACACAGTCACAGAAGATGGCTTTGTAAGGGATCAAAAAGCCATCTACTCCATCCTTGGCCATTGCTGAGTTGTCTTCATTGATCTCTGGCATTGGCAACCTCTTGCAAAGAGCTGTGACCCACTGAAGTTTGTGCACCTTTCTTCTGCTGCTGGTTGTCAGTGGAGATTGCCAATGTGAGTATAGCCCTAGGGATGCTTTCTGAATGCTTTGTGGACTGTCCACCCTGATAAACCTGCAGTCCAGCCTGAGCAGCTTTCCCCATGCTTTTGCTTTGTCAGTGACCAGTTCTGGGCCTTGCATTAGTTTGTTCATGAGTATTTTAACCCACAACCATGTCACCCCCTGGTTCTTTTGTCAGGAGCTCTCCAAAATGAGAAGGCTGGCTTTCCAGCCCTGAACTGATAATGTACATTTCACCTTTCTGTTCCTTTCTGAACTCCTTGTCTGAAAACAGATAATCTCATTTTTCCTGTGGAATGTAGCTCTCTCCAAATGTCTATACTACCACGTCATATTTAGCATCCTTTGTCCAAGTCACTTGAAACCATTTAAAACATGAATTTCCTTAGGGATGACCATTGTCAGAAAGCAGGCTTCCATCAGGGAATGTCTTTTTTGCTTGTAGATACATACAGAACAGTCAGCTGCATAAACCTTTTCCGCTTTCCCTCCATGCTTCTGTCTACACACAAGTGCGGTGATGACTTTCATTGCTCCCTGCTGCTATGATGGATGTTTTTCAGTCCCTTAGACTCTTGATACTCCAGGTTGTCAGAGAGCCTAGCAGAAATGCCCTTCCCACAATACTGGAGGCTCAGTTGGCCAGCAGCGTGCAAAGTGGGTCCTGGAATAACATAAGCTGTTCCAAATGTGTCTCACAAGGTACATTTAAAAGTCACAGTTCCCCACATTATCTTCTTCAAGAGATGAAAATCACTCGTCCCTTTATGACTGGCTGAGAGCCATTTAAATCTCCATGCTTCAGGCACATGGCCCTGCCTGAAATCTGACCAGGCTGTAGAGGATACCAGGATAACAACAGGACAACCAACCCCTCCCCTGCTTTGATACCCAGACTATCACAGACTGGACATTCAGCTATTCATTGCAGCTGGCACAACTGAGGGGAGCAAGGGGAAAGGGACTCTGTGCTTGTTGGTGCACAGAAAGATCTCTGTCTTGAAGAAACCAAGGAGTTGCATGGAGATACCAGATTCCTCACTTGAAAGAAATACTAGGTTGTTTCCCTGTTGTAACTATCAGGCTGCCTTGTAATGCCTCCTTTTAGGTGTGGCTTCCTTGATGTAGCCCACCTGGTCAGCTTGGCAATCCCCTTGTCCACCTGGCAGAGCCCAGCAGCCTAAACCTGTCCAGTGGGGAGGACTGCCTGGCCTGCACTCCCTGAGAGGAAGTAAGGTAGCTCAGCAGTTTGAAGGTTTTTTTTCCTCTAAAGGAGATCTGCATAACTCTAAGGGGAAAACTTATTCCAGGGAACATGTGAGAGCACCTTGTTCTGAAAGCCCTTTCTGAACAACATGCAAAACACTG
Source organism: Egretta garzetta (assembly GCF_000687185.1). Lineage (NCBI taxonomy): Eukaryota > Metazoa > Chordata > Aves > Pelecaniformes > Ardeidae > Egretta > Egretta garzetta. The sequence goes on from NW_009260129.1 coordinate 416,806, forward strand.
AGGAGATGCAGCATGCACTTGGCCTTCTTGCAATGCCTATTATTACCAATTATTGCTGAACAAAACCAGGGAAAGAACTCTGGAGGGCAGCCGTACATTTTTGTCTTGTTCTTGAAGGTCTTGCAGTATTTTGGCTCCTTTTTGATCAGTATGGAGCCCGGAAGAGCCAAGTGCGCAGAAGTTATATATTCAATATGTACATGAACTGTAGGCTCTGTAAAGAATGCTGTGAATTCTTACTTTTTGAAAGAGGCCTTTGCCTTCAGACTCCTCGACTTTTTAAAATCACCTTCTTTGGGGATTTTGTTCTGTTTTGCCCTTCTTGTTGTCCATCTCACACTGAAGTCAGTATGTAAGAAATGCTTGATGATGGTTGATTGCACTGTGGACATACTGAAGACCCCACTGAATATACCTCCTGCAGGTTTTTAACCTCCCTTAATTTACTGCATGTTCCTCTGACAGCTCCTTTCTCTCAGTTAAAATAACTTGGAAATTTATGTAAAAAAAAATATCAGTAACATAAAACCTAACAGCTTCTGAAGTTGTACCAGCCACATGGAATCTTTTTATAATGTGTTTCAGGAACATCTTTTTCTTACAATCAACTTTATGTTTCTCATACCAGTACCCACTAGAGGTAGAAGAGTCCTGAGTTTTTGGAGCTAGCTTTCCAGCAGAAGAGAAATCAGTGATGCAACTGAAGGAAGGGAGAGTTCAATGCTCAGAACTCATGGTGTACACCTCCAGTAGGACAATGTGGAGGAAATAGCTTTTCCACAAGACCAAATTTTCTTCAATGCTAGGACGAAGCACATAGAAGTCTTTATCTTAAAGACGTTTCATTAGGTATGGCATTAACATGCCTGAGGAACATATAAGATAGCAAGAAGATTTCTAGTTCCTGTTCAAGGTAGTGTTCAGCATCGAGTGATACAGGTGAGTCAGCTGGCTTTAAAGATAAGAGGGATAGCCAAAGATATGTCACAGCCAGTAAAAATATGATTAAACCCTTTCTCTTAAATAATTGGTTTTCCAGTCACTGCAGGCCGCATCTTCCCACACTTGCCTCACCTCAGAGATCAAACTGTCTCTGCTGTTTGGGACTCGGATGCATGGCAGCCTGTCCTACAGCTCTGCACAGACAAGCTGCCAGTAGAAGGACTTCAGGGAAGAACTATTTGGAAAAACAAAGACTCGCTTCAATGTAGGGAGCTGATTTTGTTAAATGCAAAAGTAAACTGAAGCCTCCAATTTGCATATATAATACATGTAATATATTTTGTGTAATAGGAACAGCAACAGCAACTGGAAACCAGCTATAAAATTAGAATGTTCTATAGAATCTTGTAAAAAAATATAAAGAATAGCAAAGTTATTGGCTCTTACTCATGCTTCGGTGAGTGTCAAGTCACTAGCAGCTCATGCACTGTATGTCCAGCTAAAGCATGTAGAAAACTGTCTGGAGCGTCGTTGCTGGTATGATTCTCCCACCTTATTCTTTCCCAATAATTACACACAGAGTGATCTGTCTTTGAAATATACTTCATGGGATACACAAATAATGAAGTTACCTGACTGACAACTTTCTACGGTACTTTATGACACGAAGAAAACATTGTCTTAAGAACACGGTGAAGTTTCATGCTTGCAATTTGATTTCCAGAAGGGCACATTCCGCCTTGAGTTAGCTTTCAACCACTTGCCAAAAAAGAAAAATAAGCTGCTGCATTTGGGTATGGAGTGTGAAATCACCCGGATGGGAGTAATGTGAGTGCACATAATTGTACACCTGTTAGTTATTTCTGAAAAGCTAACCTGTTCATGCTACAATTAGGTACAGTGTAAATCACAAAGACAGAAAACACATTCAATCAGTTGGACATGGTGACAGAAAAAAAATCAGATTTCATGGCTTGATAGAAAAATCACATTAGGATCTAAATGAATTATTTCTATGACTCAAATAAATTATCATCCAGGCTTATGTTGGTATTAACAAGACGAACATTTTGGGGAGAGAGACTTATATACTCCAGGGGAAGGTGGGTGTAAATCACTGCAGCCAAGGATACAGGGGTTTAGCTAGGGTATGCAGTGAGAGTTGCTCTTAGGCAGGGAAATGTACTTCTAGGGGGAGGTTGATGAGAAATTTCCTTGATGTGAATGGTACCATATCTGGTGCATTTTGCAGACATGAGCCCACAAAACTTCCATTTGCAGTGTCAAAAGATGATTTGCTGGCATCACATCAGCAACCTTGCACTTTGAAGACAAACGTAAGCCAAGGCTGTGGCAGCAGCCTTCAACACCATGTCAATAACACAGAAGGAGTTTGCACCACAGTGTTTTGGTGTAATAGAGAAATGAGTGAGCTTTAAGCAATGCCATAGAGCTTAAAACTTGACTGTTCATTACTGGAAATCCCAAACACCAGTGGCCTGGTGCTGCTCTGATGCTGGCAGCTTGACATGGTGCCATTCCCCTTCTTGGTGGCTGCTGTCTCACAGAATTCACTGGTGTGCTGTTGTGTGATGGATTGTGTGTCAGGGCAAGGCATCTGCATGCATCTGCTTCCAAGAGACACTACCTTTACAAGAAGTTGTCTCACTCACTCAACACTTTGCTCAAATAAGAATACATATAGTGTGGCAAGCAATTGTGAAGCTTTGAAATAAATAATAACCACATTTTCCCCACATACTTTTAAAACTCTAATGAAATCTCCTATGGACCCTCAAAATGTTTGCATGAGAGTAGTAAAAAAGCTTATATGTGTGAATACATAGCTGATACATGAAATACTCAATCTGTATTGCTGTGTTTCCTGAAATAATGACCTGCATCAACAGCAAGCGTTACAACAAACATTACTAAATAACATCTTTACTCACAACCTTTAGTTCAGCAAGCCCTGGGATTTATTTTGACCACATGGACCTTTATCCAAAGCCCTCTGAAGGCAGTAGGAGTCCTTCATTGTCTGCAATAGGTCTTGGATGGAGCACATAACTTTCTGAGCATGCTTACAATCTCCTTTCTGTAATAGTTAGTCAGGTGCAAGGCCAATGAAGTCCATGGTAGCACAGCTATGCAAAATAAGTAGTAGAACAGCTCTTACAAAATCATCAATCATTTAATTCATTCTAACATATTTAAATTTACTTTGATTTGGAACTGTTCCAAGCCAAAAGACCATGGCGCACAGCCAATAACTTAAATATCTCTTAAGACCATAAATATGATCCTCAGTCTTTGCATATATCCACTATTAGTGTCAATTCCACTTAGACATGCCTTCTGAAGCAGTGGATGGTCCAGGTAAATATTCTCCTTTATTATGTCTTCAAATTTATGGCATTTGGACTCCTGTGCAAACAGCTCTTTCTGTGACAGGAATAGGTGGGTGTTTATGTATCAGCAAGGGTCAGCTTTAACTCTTATAAATCTTGCATAATCACTTCCTGATCCGGGCAGTGCTGGATGGCATCTGTGTCATGATGAATTAGAATAAACTAGTGGATGCAAAAGAGATTATCATAGCAGAACTGGTGGCTGGGTGACTTTGGAGCTTTATTATGTCATGCTTACTAAGGAGTTCTAAATATTTAAGGTATGAAGCAAGCTAGACTTAATGATGCTTTATCAGAATATTAAAAATTAATTAACTTATTTATTATATTAAGGCTTTCTAAATGACATCTTAATGTGCTGTAAGTAAGGCAGAGGATGGTCAGCATTAATTCTACTATGGCTAGGAAGGAAAGGTAAGGGAGAGTAAGATCAGACCATCTCTGGAGCATGTGTTGCTAGTTCTCTAATAAGGTGAACTGCATTTCTTCAGAAGGAAAAAAGTGGAATGGTGGATTAGGATGGTTGGGCTGGGGTTTACAGAGTTTATCTAGAATAAAAACTAACAGGGCAAGTGAGTCAGCTTAAAAAGAGAATGTGTACACCCTGTGTCAAGCAGGGCTAGCTTTTTCATGCCAGCCTCTATCAGTGGAATATGTCCCAGAGTTGGTCACCCTTCATCTGAGGGGCAGCGGGATGCTGGCCACCGCAGTGCATCTGGGGCTGTGCCTTTTTCTGTGTCTCTAAAGTGACTACCGTGCTTTGAGCAGTCTGCTACAATAATAAACACTGAGGTGGATGGCGGAGTGGTGAAGCAATCAGCTGCGCTTTCTGCTAAGTTCATTTTGAGACACACTGCAGACTGAATATTTTTGATTTTGTCTTAATGCTGAAACCACAACTCCAGCAAAGTCAACCTGGGAATTGTGAGCCAGATGAAATAAGTGTTAATTTGGTAAATTCTTGTACAAGATCCTCTTTCATGATTAGTAACTGAGGTGTGGACACTGGGCCTGCTTTAAGGGGTGCGTCTGTCACCATTAACAAGATTAGAGCACACAGGCTTTGAAACAGAGGAAAGCTGATCTCCTAGTGTAGCTTGATGCCTTCAACACAATTTCCAGGGAATCAGCACATCTGTAAGCAAAACAGAGCAAGGACACGGCAGCTGAAACTGTGCGAAAGCGCAGGAGAACAGGCAAAGCTGAAAGCGTCCTTCCACTCAGCAGCAATCATCCTCTGGCTATCAGGGAGGAATGGAATAGAGGGAAGGATAGGCAGATGAGGCTTTCCCACAGGGAAAGAAAATCCTTATGCCCTACAGGGAGACGAGCAGCCTAGAGCCTGGAAAATAAAAGAGGGACTTCAGTACAGTTTTTGCCTTTGGAAACTGCAATGGCCATTGCACAATCTGTTGTACAAAAGCTGCACAGCTTAGGTAATTGTGTGAGGTGCAATGCTTGCACCTTCCCCTTCATTCCGAGGAAAGAGCTAGAACAGGAGATTGCACGCTGGCGAAGAAGATTACTCATAACAGAAACTAGCAACAAATTTAGCTAAAAAATTTTTAAAAAGGTAATTATTCCCCAGGAAATCTGAAGGAAATATGGTTGCATTTCACCTTCTATGGGAGAGTCTGCTGTGCAGCTTGGCAAACCCAGACGGAGACAGGCAGCAGAGGCAGTGAAAGAGATGTGTTGGTATTGAGAACCTGCGGACACCCTTTTGGCTATGCCTGGTTTGGATCTGGGCAGCCACTTCCATCTGAACTGGGAGTCTGCAAATTGTTCCTATGCTGTCGGTGTCTATGGTAAATGTAAGATGTCAAAATAAACAAAAAAAAAGGATAGTCTTTCAAAGCTTTTAATTTAAAATACATTTAAACTTGAATCAAACTGTACGTGGTGGAGTCAGAAAAAACATAATGCAGGAGGATGAAAAGTGGGGACCTATGAGATGTCCTGAACAATTCAGTCCTGAAAGGGCAAAGTGATTTGTAATGCTTATTCCCTTTTATTTTTTTGTAAACACTTTTCTCTCTAAATCTATTTGTTGTCCAAGTCCAGCGGGTTCTCAGTGTCAGACTGACATAATGATAGCTTTGCTCCACCAAGAGAGAGAAAACAGTTTGCTACATGCTTGCCTGACACTCCTCATTATCATCTGTGCAAAACGAGCACTGAAAGAGAAGAATAAATAAGAAAAACTAACTCCCTCTTCCTGGAGTCATTCATCAAGAGCTTTAGTAGCAAATGTTCCCAAACTTGCAACACAACCTCTTGAAACAAGAGCTGACTTCTTGCTAAATTCCAATATTAGTCACAGTTCTGCGGTCACAGCTCTTTGTTTTTAAATAGAAACCTTTCTCATGGCTGTGACAAGTTACTTTGTGGAGGTAAGAAAGGAAGGTAGGGGAGCTGAGGCTGCTGTTTGCCATCCTCCATGGCAGGTGACCGCAGAGGGCAGGGCCATGGGGGGAGTAACAAAACAAGCTCTCCAGAGGCTGAAAGACGCAGGGCTTTCTGGAGGGTGAACAATGCAGGCAGTGTTACCTGCAAATGGGACCTTTCAACACCCTTGGAAAGGAGAAAACTTATAAAATTAAACACTCTATGTTGGGCTCCTAGTGGCTTACACTCACCGCCAGCTATAGCCAAACAAGCCTGCTTGTATAAGCTTGTTAATGGGGAGAAATACATCTTATCGGTATGGCATTTGAAGGTGATTAATGAGAGGGCTTCTGACAGGATAAACCTTCTTTCCTTTTATGTGTCCTTGGCTTTAGGCAACACCTGTGCACTTGCAGCGACGCGCTATCTGGAGATCTGTCACTGGACCTGGACGTGTGCGTCAGAAGCACTTAGAGAGTTCCCGCATCAGGTGATGCAGAAGGATGCACCGCTGTCAGTAATGGTGGCAGAAGGAGCTGGGGGTGCCAGGGATGAAGGCAAAGGTCCTGTCAGACATGCACCCTGGCTCTCTGTGACCACGTGGAGTAGCCCTATAAAGCTCCAGGGAAATGCACGATCTCAGGCCGGCTCCTGGTGGTCTGCATTCACACTGACTCGCCCCTCCTGATCACAGCTGCAAGGCTGCTGACCCTAGGGGCCGGATATCCAACTGCTGTGTCAGTTAATCCATACTGGAGCCTCCTGGGGAGGAGGCTTCTTCTGCCACTGCTAATGCCCCTGCCACCCCTGGTGTCAAAGATGTGCAAGCCCTCAACATTTTTACTCTGGTCTCTGTCACACCCCTGGTGACCGACCCACCACGAGTGAATTTCCCTCCCTTCCCACGAAGGATGAGGAGGCAGGACTCAGTCACATCCAGGGATAGCAGGGTCTGAAAGGGTTCTTCTCTCTCATGAAAAGCCAGGGAATGATGGGACGAGGAGAAGCGCAGCCATATGGCAGGCTTTGATCTAAATCCAAACTTCCAGAAAATTTTGACCAGAGCACAACAAGTCTGATATCAGTTATCAAAAGCTACACCCAGAGCCATGTAAAAATCTCTGTCAGCTGTGCAACATAAACATCCCATCTGAGCAAATGTGACCAAGGAGGCAGCCAGGAGAGTACATGTCCTGGACTCCTTTGCTCTGATCCCAGGGGACGGCGCATTCTCCTTTGCCTGCTCATCCATAGGAGAAGCTGAAGGCCTCATGCCATCCCCACCTCCCTCCTGGAGGGAACACTAATCCTCTCAGACCTCCTCAGCACCAGGATTCCTCTCACAGTGTCTGGTCAGGAGCTGTGGCTGCTGCTGGAAGAGTTACACTGGCAATGATCTGTGCTACTAGCATTTCCCTCTGACATGAATACCACCACCAGCGTGGACCACACCAGCACTGTCTTCTTTTCAAAGCACTTCCATAATGTAAGAGAAAATAGTAGGAAAGCTAACTCAGTAAAAACTGAGTATTTCCAGGCTTAAAGGTCTTGCCTATTTTACCTCTAGTAGCTTTCCACAAGGAACTTCAGTAGGTAGCACAATCCCTGGCTTTGTTGTTCTTCTCTACCTTGCCCTCTCTGCTAGGAGAAATGTACATGAACAGAGCTACCAGTGTTTATAGGAATAGGGTGAAAAGACAGTGGTAGCCCTGAGACTGGGGGTAAGAAGTGAGAGCTGAAATATTGAGGTTAATTTGAGAAAAGCAAGGAAGCCTCTGTACTCTATAATGTATCTTCTCTGCCTCAACATCTCACTTGCTCTGGTAGTTGCTGGGGTATTATAAAATAGTACTCTGATCATTGAGCTAAAGAAATGGATTTTCTTTGTCCAAGAGGAGTTCCAGTAACTGTATGTGCAAAGGCTTAAGTATAACATATCAGGCTTAGCATATGGCCATGCAACAACTGGGTTCAAAGAAGAAAATCTGTTACAGACAATGGAAAGTTAGAAAGAATCATTTCCAGACACAGTATTAGTGCAATAGTCCTGGTTCCCCAATTTGAGTTCTGCAGCTTTCACATGGCAATACAGACACAGTTAATGCAAAGCTCTGGAAAAAAAAAAAATCTCTCTCACCTAAATAGTTCTTTAGAATTTAAGTAGATATGTGCATTACAACAAAAAGATCTGTAAGTTGTCAATGGGTGATAATAATATTTTCTTCTAGGTGAGAGTGAGGGATTACTTCAAGGTTCATAAACTGTGAATACATAACCTATGGCATTGCTACAACAGTAAAGTGCAAAGATCAGGGAAACAGCTGAGGAAATGCCTGTTTGAAAGAGGAACAGAATAACTGTTGGGTGTGAGAATCTTACCATTTTTATGGCATAAAATGAAGTAAATAACACCCTTGTAAAGCAGCTCTAGGAGTTCTCTGTGCCTCTTCTTCATGTTAATTTCTGCTTCCTACACAGCCAGCCTCCAGAATAAAGACCTCCATAAAGTGTTGTACCCTCATTCTTACACTGTGTAACCTGCAGTTCTAGACTTTTTTTAAGTTTCCAAAGCTAACTCCAAGGAGGCAAAAAGCCATTTTTTTTCAAGTAAGCAATAAACCTAGAAAAAAACCTGTAAATTTGCTTTATGTACTAAGTAACGTATAGAAACCACTGCCACATCACAAAGATAAAAGCTGTAGCAAGGTAGAGAGGGAAAAGTATTTAGCAAAAAATAGTCTATTAGACCCGTTCTTACCAGACAGTAGGACCTTAACTCGGAAAAATTTGACCTGAAGAAATCCTATGCAGTTTCAAAACTATTTGCTAATAAAGAAGTGCTGATTATGTTAGTGAAGACTCTGTGATTCCTCATGTTCTTTTAAGTGTTTAGCATTTAATATTGCAATTCTGCTCATGAAAGGAACTTTACATTTTAGACCTCTGTGATGAGGTGCTAGTATGTTTCCAACTCCATTTCACTGTGAAGGTTTGTGTTGTGTATCATAAAAGATATGGTAGTAGTCACCTTGAAAAGTGCTAATGCTGCCAGCAAGAGGTCTTTTATGCAAAGGCAATCATGGGCTTCCTTAAACACCACCCACCTGCCTTCAAGGTACAACAGAAGGAGCAAAGTTAAAAAAAAAAAAAAGGAACAAACCCAGCCCTGGAGCCACACAGGAGGCTGGAACTAAGTGCTGTGAATGAAGCAGCATCCCCGGGTGCACACATGAGGATGTAGGATGCTGACCCTATCGCTCTTGTGTGTGTTCTCTCCAGACTCCTGACTCAGGTTGCTATAGCCATGGCAGGGTCTGCTCAGCTGGGTGTGGGTCACCTGGGAAGAAATTTACAGGCAGGCTGATCCATGTAGGCATATTTCTTAGGTGATTTACAGACAGTGCTTTAACTGCCTACAAGAGGCATTCCAGCATATGAAATCAGACTAAGCAGAGTATGCTAGCAAAAACTGAAAAACAAGCCATGCTTTTTAGGTCAATCATCCTCTTGGTTCCTGACCCCACCCTCAGCATCTGTGAAGGAGATCCAGACACAATTTCTGTTAGCGCAGCATAGTGTCTGGTGTACTGATAATCATCAAGAAGTATGAGAGGATTACAAGGAAATCAGAACAGGGTCCTGAAGATCTGTTGCCCCAAGACTGCAAAGACTTTCTTTATACTCAGACGACAGAAAACCTTTTTTGTTTTTCTATATATTTGTTCAAAATTAAGACATCAACTGTACTTTAGGTGTCCACATAACAAAAGCAACCCCACACTGTTAGTGAAGAGAATTATGATCTTCCATATTCAAAGAATAAAACCAAACATACCTCTTGTCAAATCTGGTGAGAACTTTGTTGAAGTGTAATTGCTCCGCAGCAGCAATGACATCCTACTCTGAAAGGCTGAGATTTGTGTCAGAAAGAGCCCCACCAAGTCTAACAAAGAAAATGAAAGGTAGGATCTGATTTCTGTACCTAAGCCCTTTCTCCTGTAACTAGAGCTGGGACGTTGCTGTGAGCTTCCTGGAAATGATTGAAAATGTGTGAAATGGAACTAGACCAGCCTAGTTTCCATGAGTGGTCAGAAACGTCCATCTGTGTCAGCTGCATGCAGGCATCACGTTGCAAATGAACTAAGGAGCAGTGGCTCTGTGGTGACAGCCTAGTTTTAGTGTGGAAAGATCTAGTCATCCTATGGATTATCACGAGGGGCTGCAGCAATCCCTTGTGTTCCTTTTGGGGATAAAGCTTGAAATTTGGTGATTTATGGACTCATGACATCAGTTCAATAGGAGACATTTAGAGAGGCCTCCAAATCCATGAACCTGAAGTATATTTGATTCTTACCTTAGAAACAAATTGCAGGCTATCAAATTAGGGCAAAAGCTCCAACCAGGTGGCAATACCAGACTGTCAATTTTCTGTTGATACCCATTGCATGAAGACTCATAGTTGTCCTAACTCCTCTGCATTCGCAGCTGGAAAGACACGTGGGAATAGCAATCTCTGATCAAATCAAAATACCCACCTATCACAGCATCAGATAGTAACCAAACACAGATTCTAGGAAAGGAATGAGTTACAAGAACAAGCCTGTGGTGGTATTTCCCCAGAATAATTATTCAGCCTCCAATGAACAACAATTGTTCAGTTAATTTCTGAGTCTGAGGTAGTACCCTTGTATTTTATATACCTTGATGGATTTCTCATCCACATGTTTGTCCAGTTGTTTTTTGAACTTGTTTACATTTTTAGCACCCATGTTGTCCCATAGCAACCTGTTTCACAGAGTATTCCCAGTTTGCATGGAAACCAACCTCTCCTTTTTTGTTTGGAACCTGCCATATATTGGTTTCATTTGACACCCATAGCTCTTGTGTACGGACAGTATTATTTCATACCTGTTAGAAAGTTATGAAAGAAAACTGCTTTACACTTAACAACAATTGCCTCTAACTACTTGAAGTTTACTTTAGAATATGTTTACATTTTTTTGATCTGTCAGTTGAATAGATTTCTGATCTATTATCACTGAATGATAATCACCACATAAGAGAAATGAAGAAGAGTAACGAAAGGAATGCATATCATGTTTTAAATATTGACTCTGCAAGAGAGCAAGCCTTTAAAAATAATCCACTAACAAAATTCCAGTTCTGCAGAAACAAAGGTATTACTTTTTTCTTGCCCCGTACAAGAAGATAGCATCCTATGAAATTAATGGGGAGCAAGATGAAGATACTTAGAAGGAAGAAACATTACTGTACATAGCAGATGCTCAGCCTGTGAATTTCACCATTCCATGAAATAGAGAGGGAAGCTTGTTTTTATGGGGTGGATAACTTAATGAGCAAAATAGCACATACTGCAATAGTAACCATGACAGCAAAATTGAGAAGATTGAGACTGCTTCCAAAGACCAGATAGGAAGACTCTCTTGCACATCACAGTTACCCTTATCTTGGTTTTTCCCCTGTATGTCTTTCTATCAACATGAGAAAACAGCAATTTCTGATGAAGTTTGGTTTTGGGATCAGAATGTCCATGCTGAAACCACAAAACTAGTTGCAGGAAAACAAGGTTCTCATAGAAATCACTGGAAAAAATTCCAGAGGGAGAAGCAGAAGATGCTAGTTAAAGCAGAGCACAAGTGACTCTTAAATACTCAGATATTCCCCATACTATATAAGCATTGGTGAGGCAAGAGCACTCAAACCCAACTGGACAGATATTAGAAGAAAACCTTCCGGAAACTAATGCTAGTTAGGAAATGCATACTTTCTGTACTGACCAGCTAGGGCAGACTGCTTTAAACGCCACCGTTAACTGGCACAGTCTGAATACTGAGACCATGCTTTTAAAAGTGCCAAAACTGAACAGCAAGCTCTTGGACCAAAAGGTTTCTTCCTTACAGGTTGCCTGTGATTTTCTGGCACACATATGCCCCAGACTCCTTAAAACCAGGACTTGCCTAAGCCCCCATGCAGCAGAAATCTCTCTTCCGTACCCTCAACATGAAGCAAAGCTCTGAAATAGCTAAACAGGCCAAGCAACACGTGGATTTTGCCTCTGTTTTGAAGTCTAAAGGAAGGAAAAAACCCTCCATCGCTTGCAAATCCTATGCAAGTTCCTGCAGGCACAGCATACGGGTGAAAAAGCCCTTCCACATCTGTGTTTATTATGACAAATACCATTTAATCTCCCAGCCTGCATTGCAACTAATGGTTATTTTTAACAATATGACAACAAAGGGGGGAAAATGGAAGGTGTGTCCCACCCTCCACCCCTATGCCATTATCTGAAGAGCTACTTTGAGCAAATTACTATTCTGGGTTATCTGGCAGCTCTCCACTGTCAATGTCAAACTCAAAAGAAAGACGGGAGACTGGCCCTGTGTTCTTTACATCTGAATAAGTAAATGCTTTCCCAGCAATGTCAGCACGGGGATGAGAGAAGTCAACTGTTAATAGACAAACCCACTCACAGAGAAAGAACAAAGTAGCAGACAGGTTAACTTAAGCCTTAATTAAGTGATTCCTTCTGTTGAATTTCCTCACCTCAAAAATACAGAACAGGAGAGAAAATGCAAGTGGAGAAGGGAGGCTCAAAAATTCTCTACATTTCTCTGAGTTCTCCTGCATCAGCTATGGGTACAACAAACAGGCAGTGGTAGCCAAAATAATCAGGTGTCATAGGAGGACACTGTATAAACTTTTGCACAGCGGGAGCAGTTATATATTGGGATGGTTTAAGTGAAAATCTGGACAATAAGAATTACTGTGTGAAAACCTTTGGTTTCCATGGTATATTACAGAATCTGCTATGCATGGACTAGGTACTTTTCTCCATCCCATTATAAAATACCAGAATAACTCTTGCTTGAGTATCACAACAAGTCTGCATTACTGCCTATTCCATAGGTGTTCGGCTCTAGTCAGCCTCAAAAGGCTCACTCTAAGACAAGTATTGGTGTCCCTAAGACAAAGACACCAACAGGAATCACCTGCAATTCCTGATGCTTGGACTGAAGAGGTGTCAGCACAGAGCTGGCATCCAGGATATTGGTCACTGGCTGACTCAGAAGTTTGCAAAGCTATGTTTTTTAATATTTAAAGTGTCTTTATTTAATACATCTATTCAAAGCATTAACATCATGCTGTACAAAATGCTTTGGGAATTTTAGGACTCTGAGTTTAGAATAGGTCTGGGAAGGCCAACTCTAATCCTCACTGCATGAAAGACCTTCTCAGCTTCCATATAATTCATCCTATAAAGCATGGATTTTGCATGGCTACTCTTGGATCCAGAAGATCTTACGTAAATTTACCTCCCAGCACTTCAGTATTTATTGTCAACGTATCCTTGTAACAAGTAATAGGAAAAAAAGCCCTAAATTGCTCAATGAAGTTATCCTCTTCAACACATAGCAAACCATTTCTCTTTTAAACTCTGAATTTCATATTTCGCTTCACCTGTGAACATTAAAATACTCCTCCAGGAATTTTAGCCCATGATATCTTCATCACCAACACACACGATCAAGGTGTCAAGCTTGAAGGCATCTGCCATGTCTCTCCTAGTCACAACTCCATAGGCACTGTCAGCTGCTCATGGGTGCATCAGTGCAGAAAGCATGGGAATGCGTCAGCCTCATGACCCAGCACAGCCTTTCCCCTTCCCTTACCCCAGCGGCTAGGAGAAGTGTCACAGGGAGTTCCTAAGAGAGAGTGAATGGTAAAGAAAATGCAGTGGAGCATTTTCTCATCATATGCATAAATTTCTTCTCATAAACCTGAAACTGTGCAATCTACTCTCTTTGACAGAGTCGTGGTGCAGAACAGTAGTCCCAGAAAAAGCTAGATTCTGTATTAGCCATGAAGCAGCAACTCCCTGTAGACACAAACTAGTAATTTTCTTTGAGTAAGAAAAACCGCGATTATGTCATGCCTCCTTTCAGAAAGGAGACTAGTCTTACTGCACTTGAAGGTCTATGAAAAACCTCTTAAAAATACAATACCTTGATTGGCTGATATTTCTCTCTATAAGTGTAATTGTTCTTTCATTAATGTCACTAGGCAGATTAGATAATTACTTTCTTTGTTGCTGTTTGGAGAATTATTATACCTTTTTAGCTTCAATGACTATCTAGGGCTCCTTGGTTTGTTTTAGAGCTGCAGTATTCACAGATTAGGGCTTTCTTTGTCCATAACAGTGTCCACTTTGCTTGAAATAGAAAGTAAAAAGTTCAGTCCCTGGAAGGTTATGAAATGAATGGTCCTGGGGGCCATCACAAGTCAAATGTAGCACATGATTCAGAAAAGCCAACACGGCTTCACTAAGGGTAGATCGTGCCTGACAAGCCTGGTGGCCTTCTACGACAAAGTGACCTGCTTGGTTGACATGGGGCAAGTGGTGGACATGTCTACTTGGGCTTCTCCAAGGCTTTTGATACGGTTCCGCATGGCCTCCTCCTGGACAAACTGATGTGTTACAGCCTGGACAAGTGGTCTGGGGAATTGGTTGCCAGGCCACACCCAAAGGGTAGTGGTAAATAGCTTTTTCACACTGGCAATCTGTCACAAGTGGGGTCCCCCAGGGACTGATATTGGGCCCAATGTTTTTCAATATCTTCATAAGTGATCTGGATAATGGGATCAAGTGTAGCCTGATGAAGTTTGCCAATGACACCAAACTGAGTGGGGAAGTCGACACTCTGGAATGGAGAGCCACCCTACAGGAAAACCTGGATAGTCTGGAAGAGTGGGCTAACAAGAACTTTATGAAGTTCAACACAGACAAGTGTAAGGTCTTACACCTGGGAAAACATAATCCAGAAGTGCAGCAGAGACTGAGATCCACCTGGCTGGAGAGCAGCTCTGTGGAAAAGGACTTGGGGGTCGTGGTGGACAGGAAGCTCAATATGAGTGAGCAGGGTGCTGCTGCCGCCAAGAAGGCCAATAGGATGCTGGGCTGCAGCAACAGGGGCATCACCAGCAGAGATAAAGAAGTTATTATCTCACTCTACTCAGCACTTGTCAACCCACACCTGGAATACGGTCTTCAGTTCTGGTCCCTGCTATACAGAAAAGATGTGGACAGGCTGGGGGAGGGCCCGAGAAGAGCCACCAAGATGATCAAAGGACTGGGAAGCCTGCCGTGTGAGGACAGGCTGAGAGAACTGGGTTTGTTCAGCTTAGAGAAAAGGAGGCTTAAAGGGAATCTCATCATCATCAGCTACCTGAAGGGTAGCTATAAGGAAGACGGAGACTCCCTTTTTACAAGGAGTCACATGCAGAGGACAAGGGGGAATGGACATAAGTTGCTCTTGGGGAGTTTCCGACTGGACATGAGAGGGAAATTTTTTACAATGAGAAAAGTCAGCCATGGAAATAATCTCCCCAGGGATGTGGCTGACTCTACTACACTGGGCACTTTTAAGACTCAGCTGGACAGGGTGCTGGGCCATCTTGTCTAGACTGTGCTCTTACCTAGAAAGGTTGGACCAGATGATCCTTGAGGTCCCTTCTAACCTAGGATTCTATGATTCTGTAAGTTTTCTTCTCAAATTTCTAATTAAATTACTTCATATTTCAAAGTTTTCTGGTGGTTTAGCAGGGGCATTTTAGGCATTCAGACCAGGCTGATCTATCAACAATTTTCTGGAAGAACACGGAACTGGAAAGAAATGAAAACAGGATATCTTTTTCACATGAAACCACTGAAAACTTAAGCCTGTCACTAATTGTTTTTCATAGGTGCTAGGTACACTGGTAACTTCAGACAGTAAACTATATAGATTGCATGACAGAAATGTCTTTTCTTTTTCTACTCTTGAGTTCAGACAAAAAGCACTGGATGTTTCTTCTGTTTCTATGAAACAGAAAATATTTTTTTCTTTTTCTTTTTCTTTTTCTTTTTCTTTTTCTTTTTCTTCCCAGTCTTATGATTCAGTTGCTTTTGCTGCATTAAGCAAAAAGGAAGGCTGTTCTAAGAAATACTTAATCAAAAGAGGGAGAAACACTCTTTAAAAATGAAGTAAGCTGGAATTCTAAACTTTCAGACTGACTCAGGTGCACAGCAAAGCATGACCAGCAAGCAGAGTGAAGCAGTGAAAGGTCACAGGGCAGAGTAGATGGTAGAACTTAAAAGTGTTTTGAGGTCTTAATGGGAGTTGGGCTTTCTCCTTTTTATAACACCTTCGCAAAACCCTTCTCTGAAAGTGGAATATCTTTAAGTAGTGTGGGTTCTTGTACTAATGTGGTTTACAAAGGTAAAACTATTTGATCCATACAATGATTAATATGGCCAGCCTATATTAGCATGAGCACAGCTGAGTGGCTGTCTAGACCACTAAATCAAGCACCTGACTGTAATGAAATTACTAGAACAAGTCTTACTGACTTCATCAAGGCTCATGCTTTATCAACAGGTTTTTGGTTTAAAGTTCTTGCCAGATCAAAAGGGAGAAAAGTGATAGTAACCTTTGGGAAATCATGGTGAATACCATATGCCTTCTAGTGATGCACAAGTGTCACTAACAAGCAAATCTTCATGAAAAAGAACTTACAAGGCATTTTTTTCCTGGACCTGGTTATGTGTCTCTGGGTTAGAAAGTTATATGAATATTGATGAATAAAAGTTTCTAAATACTATTAAAGGCATGGTGGAGGGAAACACTCTGAAGGCTGTTTTCTGTGTTAGCATAGTGAGAGGACACTGGGACAATCCTCTTTTGGTGAAATTCCTGCCAAACATATTTACTTACACACAGAAGCAAACTACTGAAGAGAAGCCTTGCTGACTAGCCACTTCCACTGCTGAATTTTTCTACTGGCATATTTCACTCTTAAAATGCAATTAAAGGAGTGTTGCAGACATGGCAAGCTGGTAGGACTCTCCTTAAATGCACACAGACATACCTGAAGGACTGTTCAGATAAGAAATAATGGACTTTGGCCAGAGGTTTTGTTTTGCTAAAGAAACGCCCTTTAATTTTCACAACCAAATGTTAGCTGTTGGTGTGAAACTATTTAAAACTCTTGCTGTGACAATATTTTATACTGCTGTAGCTGAGTTCCAGTCTTCAAAAATGTAGAAAGCTACTTCCATATGTAATAATACTGCAACATGGGCTCTTGGGCAAGAGACCGGTATCAGAGTCCGTGCTCCCGTTTGGAAGAGTACTTCACCTCTTCTCTACTGCTTCTCCCTGACTTTCTCATCTGCAGCACCATTAAACCCTCCAGAATAAGACAACAATGAGGTTTATGGTAAGCCATGTGGGCTCTGGGAGAGAAAAACTGTGTACACTGAGTGTTTTGCTAAGCCCCTGAGAGAAGAACAATGAAACAGGGATCTTGTAAAGGATTTATGGTGCCTGGGATTAAGGAAATGTGTGAATGCTCTTGCTTAACTAGTTTGAGGCAAGAGAAACATGTGGAACACTTCAGTCCAGCATTACTAATGTTTCGGTGCAGGTGTTAAATAAAACAAAAACTTCTATCAAAGCTCTTGTTCCAGACATCAAATAAATAAACAGAGTGAAAAATCTAGTTCAGAAGTGAACTTAGGAAACTATTCCAGTGACTGTAAACACAATGGCACTTCCTAGGCTGTTATGGGGATATAAGCTGCATTCCCATTCACGACTGTGCCTGGCTTCACTTGCAGTCACAGGAATCCCATCCCAGCAGCCTTCGGGCTGCAGTTTTCATCAAAGGGTGAACGACTGGAGGTATCTGTCACTGAACAGCTAACCAGAAGATGGATTCCACTGTTAATCTCTTAGCTCTGAACCTGTTATATTTACATTCTTGCTCTACCTAAAGCTTTCTGGAAGACCTTGCAAAGGTTATTTTATGTTTGTGCCTGGTCTCCCAAGCTATAAAATGACCATTATAACACTCTGTAGAGTAATATCTGTTTGAGTAGGAAGGCATCAACAGAGCATTTGGCTTGATATCAGAAATGTCAAGGACCACAGAACATTTCCCTGTGTCTCTTGCACCATCTCACCATTGAAGCAGTACTTTTGGATTACACATACAATTGTCCTCTTAACCACAGAGATCTAGAGATTTGACATATGACATAAACATGGAGATGTCTATGGCACTTGTAAATCTGTTTGCTCTATCAGAGGCAAGAGCAGCAGCTCCTTACTAGCCCTCAGGTCTGCAGTCATCAGCCAGAACTTGCAGGTTTCTGTTATCAGATTCTTACTATTTTGTCTTCTGCAGGTTCTGAACTATAACAACAGCTTTGCCACTACTGTATCAACCAGTCTGTGATCATTACTAGTGATTATTTGTTTCTGATGTTATTGTTTTGTTCCCTTGCTGTTGAGCCAAAAGATACACCTTTCTGCTGAAGGTATGGCAGAGCTAAATCAGTGTCTATGCTCAGGTCACAACTGCTGGAAAAGTCACAGCTCCTGAGAGTGATTAAAAGACATCTCTACTGGAATTTACAAATGCAAATCCTGCTGAGAAGTATGAGGGCATTTTGACAGCCTGAGGTTACGCAGCTTCCTGCACCTCCACTCTTGCTCCTTCCTAGTCATCTTCTCATTCTAAGCCTTCTCCTTCCCACACACAAAAGCTGTGCTGCACCACTGCTAAGTGATAGAGGTACAAACATTTGCAGGCCTGAAATAAATGATGCATCTGAGCTGATAAAAAGCTGATCTGATACATCTTTATTAGGCAACAGAATCAGTGGTCGTTTCAGAAGCTATTCTTTCTAAACTACTGGAGAAAACATGTGTTGCATATTATAGTATCCTTGCTGCTATTGGTGTCTCTAATATGCTGTGCATGATGCAATACATAAACATGTACATGCCATTTCAGAGTAAATGAATTTACACACAGTTATTTATGAAATTGTCACTCTAAGTAATGTTTAAAAAGACCCTTTTGAAGGAGGGGATGTATGGGATAATATAAGAGATAATGTAACGTACCATCTGCTCAGGTTCTGTCTTGAAAAACAGACGTGATAGTCCTGATCAAAATGCTACTCATAAACCTTTCCACCATCTGGCTATAGTAACTGTTGTTGAACACAAGTGGTCTACAGAGCCATGAACATCTTGCTTGATAAAAGCAACAAGATGTCACAAAAGCAATAAAACTGACATTTCTGCAAACGCAGCTGCACTAAGATGGGGCACATACCTGAGAAGGAAACAACTAAAGTTCCTTCACATTCCTAGTCCTTGAAGTTAGAAAGCATGTTATTATCTTGTGACAGAAAGAGGTGTTATAGCAGACCCTTCTTTTCAGTCCTTACAGTGATTTTATGGCATTGAAGGAACTAGATAGTGTTTGATTTTTCTATACCGTGGGAGCCCATCCCTTTGAAAGCTAATCACCTAGTTTTATTTAGTCAGGGTAGAATAATGGCTTTCTGGGCAAAACTGACAAGTTTTGTTTCTGGCTGTTCATTTGATACTCCCCCCTTTTAAACTGAAAAGTGATATGCAATTTCAACTTGCTAACAATGGCTCCCGCAATATTGATGTGATGTGTCTGACATGGTGTCTGATGCATAGCATTTTGGGATTTGTTTTGTAAGGCAGTGTCCTGAATCAAAAAATACCTTGTAGTCTTTGGATCTTTATATTCGATAGAGAGTATTTTACTTGCCTTCCCCCATCTTCCTCGCATGCTTATTAGATGTTACTACCAAAAAAGAGGCATGAAAAATATCAGAAAAGCTCTGTTCCAAGTGAACTCTGAGAAAGTATCAAACAAAACTACAAATTAAAGTCTCAATCTGAGATGGATACACTGCCTTGTGACTCTGGCTGGGAGGCCTGGAAAGAGAGCTTTTTGCTGTGCTAGGCTCAGGGAGATTCAGAGCTGCTTCTCCCAAGGAGCAAAATGCCTATTGTAACAAAGCCTCCTTAGCTGTTATTATGAATAATTCCTGGCTGCTCCATGGTACCACACAGAAAGGCCAGACAAAGATCTGGGCTCTGCACAGACACTGTCTGATCTCCCTCTTGCCTTGCGTACGGTGTCCTTTTCAGAAAGCCGGTTAATGCTTTTGTAATGGCAAATGTTTAAAACATCAGATTTTGCTGGTTTATGTCCTTTCTAGGTACTAGAGCTTCTGATGTTGCAGTTGCAAAGGGCTCAGAGGGCAGGAGTGGATCTTTCTCTTCCCCCTAAAGCAGATCCTGTTAATTAAGTGTGAAGGCTGCTTTCAGCCTAGAGCCCCCTCTTTCTGGTCTCCTGTTTCCTCTCCCTTATGTCCCTGTCTTTTCTCCCTCGCATTCTTTTGAATCCCTGCTAGTCTCACCTGTCCTTCCTGGGCAAGCAGCCCATTTCCCAAAGCACTTTGCATCCCCAATGTTAATGTGCATCTCTTTTGTTCCGGCTGCCTAAGAGGGGTTGCTTGTGTTTGTATGTATAATGTTTATATTCTTATATAAACATAAATATCTAACTATATAATAAGGCCTAGTTAGACAGTTAGTCCCAAGGTGGTAAGGAACAAAGAGACAGAGGAGGGAAGAGAGGGTTAGACATCTTCAATGTTTCATGTGTTTTGCAGGTTCTCCCACCACTCATTTCCACTTATGTGGCACTGAGTTTTTGAGTAGATGCTGTCTTTGAAATAAAGAATCTTCTACGTTCCCTTCTCATCAAAGGAAATGGATTAAGCTATCTTCAGTCACAAACTTCAAAGGCAAAACCAACAGATTAAGTCTCAGGTAGGATATTGATGCCAGTTAATCTACTGGGACTAATGACTGCTACTGTTTGGAGGAAGGCATACAGACAGCGGTCTCTGAGAGGTAATGAAGAAGAAAAATGCCATACAGAAATAAAGTACAGAGGGACCTCCTTGAGACTAGTCTGGAGATATTCTCTGTTGAGAATGAAGACTATAGGACTGGATTTACAACAAGACATAATGCCAGTCCCACAAAACTACAAGTTCTCTGCCACTCAGGCACCTCTAACCAACATTTCCTCCCTCCCTAAACTCAGACATGCCAAGCTCCCTGATGCGTAATAGTCTGCTTCCAGCAGTGCCTTCAACAGTGTCAACCAGCTAAGACGCTACTCCAAACCCTGTTCCACCCCAAAATTATAAACCGACACAAGGAGGGACTCGAAGCTTCTTATAGCCAGCAAGATTGCACTGACTAATACATAAAAACTGGTGCCATCGAATTCCCCTGTTGCCTCTGGAATAAAATGTCCACTCAGGTGGCCATGGCTTTGCCCACCAGCGCGTCCTTGGCTTTGGCCTCTGGATATGCCATCTCCTGCTTCTGAAAGGTGAAAATTTATGTGGTCCTGAATTGAGTGAAGGGTTTGGCGTGTTTAGAGCAATAATGTTGTCTTGTATTGTTTCTCCAACATTGAAAGACTATATTCTTCCTGCTGGGAAGGAGACCTATTTAGTGAAAAGGTCAGCTCTAGGCCACAGTAGACTAAAATCAGATGACTCTTCCTTTACTTGTCATTCTCATAGCATCTTTGGGAAACAAATTTTCCTTGGTTGACTTTCCTAGACTGCTTTCCTGACAGACAGTACTCTAATTGTACAATAACCCTCTAAATTAGAAGCTGAGTGAGCTGATGAAGCAAGTTTGCTTCTGACAGTTTTATTTGGGCTCCTAAACAATTGTCATTTTTCCCATAAAGCACACATGACGATTGTACTGAAGAGCTATTTTTTTGTCTTGATCTTTTTATTAACCTGTTTGATGTATTTCCCAAGGAAGTATTTATGTCAAAAGAGACTTGAATTGTTTCTCCCCTCGAATGCTTTAAGGAGATTTCTTTTCTTAATTGCTCTGCTTTAATGAAAGATAAATTGTAATCCCAATTAACTGCAGGAGTGAAAGTGACCCTGACAGAGCATGTTCTTAAGTACTTGGCTGAATTGGGGCCAAATAATCAATAGTTTCTGTCAGGAATCTCTCAAAAATGAATCATTCTGTTCCCAGATGATTTATGTTAATCGATTTGTATTGAAAGTTTCATAAGTAATGTCTAGATTACGGCAACACAACATACTATGGCAATGGTTGTTTGTACTTATTCATATGAATAAAAAAAAAGAAGAAGCAAGACATATAAGCAGGCTCAATCCTCAGATTTCAATGATTACTAAAAGTAGAGAGGGAAGAGAAAAACAGCACTAAAGGAAAACAACAAAAAACTACTCCCAGTAAACAAACTTTATTATAACTTGTGCCTACAGCTGTTATATGCCTAAGAATTAGGTGAAGGATACAGTATCCACTCACAGGAATTAGGTTCAGAATGCAGTATTGCTTAAAATATTTTTAGAACCAAAAGGGATTAATCTGGATTTGATGTGATGCCTCTGCTCTTTATTATCTGTTGTCAATGCATATGTTTTTTTTCAGAAGCAATTCAATTATTTTTGGTGATAAAAATATTTCCTTTCTGTTGTGTAGCTTTTGTGTGGTGTACCAAGTGGTTGCCAAAGACTTAAAACTGTGCAGTGAGGAAGTGTTATTTAGTTTTGCTTTTTGCTAAAAGTAAGTTGTCCTCCATTCCCTATTATACATAACCCTCAAAATGTAAATTAATCATCTGAGCACTGCCAAACAATACAGGTGTTTTTTACACCCAAAGTCCAGCAAGAATGAATGTGAACTTCTCGGCCAGATAGAAGTGTTGTTTGAGTCCCTGTGGCTCAAGGAGGACTCCAAATTCTTTTCTAAACACATTATTGGGTTGATGATCTTGCTTGAATGGGGTCTGGCACTTCTCTGATCTTTCTTCATGAGGTCTATCTGCCACCTACTAATTTAATTCCTTTAGTACGCCAAAACATCTGTATTGTGAGACTTTCTCATGCATTAAGTACTTTTCTAAGACAAATCTAGAAATAAATTTTACCAGATCCAATGCATTTGGTAAGAGAATATTTTGCCTGCATGGAAACAGAGCTCTGGTAAGTCATTTATTAGCATAGTATGTCATAAGGTATTTCTCAGGTTAATACGATTACGTGTTTGTATCAATAACCATTTCATTATAACTTATTTTTTCTTCTCTTAAGGAAAACAACTTATTAATAATTTCTGTTTGATGTGATCTCAAAGTGTCTTAATAAAGAAAAGATATTACTTTTGGAGCAGACTGTATTGCCTCTAAACAGTATTAATTTCGATTTTTCTTTAATTTCACCAGGAGTTTGTATTGGGTTTATGCTCTTTCATGACTAAGTTGAAAAATTATCAAACAGAAGTAGACACAGTAACAAATAAAAGTACATCAAGGTCTATGCAGATTATCTTTATGCTGGGTTATGGAGGTGGAAGAAGAATGGCCTTTTCCATTAGCCTTGCATATTGCCATTGCTACCAAGTGGAGAAAAATCAGAGCTCCCACAGTGGGCAGATGGGTCCCAGAAGTATGTGGTGCCTGTGGAAGAAGTGACTAGTCCTAGGAATGGTTCACACTCCAAATATTTGTACACTCATCTTGCTTTCATTTTGTACTCCCAGAATGCCAGTTGGTCTAAAAAACCACCCTCTTTTTTCTCCTCCTGAGGTTACTTCGTAATGGAATTCAACACCATATGTTAAATTCAGTGTGCAAAACCGGGACTTCCTTGGTTAGCATGAGAAAGGGACAAAAAACTACGTCAGTGGACAAAACTCCTTTTTACTTCAAGAAGCAGGAGGTTTGTCAACCTGAATGGTACCTATCCATGCACAACAGAGCAAGGAGTGGGAACAGACTGCAAGACCACTGGGTCAGCATGTCTGCATGCATTGCTCCAGGCTGTTTGGCTAGGGATGGCTGGCATACAAAGATTCAAGACAGCTCAGTACATCTGTATGACTGCAATTACACCAGTAATTTCAGTAGGGGACATAACCCATGAACTACTGCTGCATCCAGGTGCTTAAGTTCCAAAGTAGCTCTAAGTTGCTTCTGTGTGGGAACAAGTGCTAAGAGTGTGTCTGTGCAGGTCGAGAAACTGATACTGGGTACATTCCCTCCTCAAGTTGCTTTGCTTCCTTTTTTATAGCTATAGGGAAAAGAGAAAAAAGTGTTGAGTTTAAGACACAGATTTTACTTTGTGGCACTTTAAGTTTGAACCACATCATTCTTAACAAAAATGGAGCAAGAATTTTCAACAACAGTGACAAAAAAAAAAAAAAAAAAAAAAGAGAAGATCTCAGCTCTGCCAGAGACATGGTCTGAAACTGTGCCAAAGATTTCAGGCTGGCGAATCAGCAAAGGAGCCAGATAAATCAGAATGAGTGTAACAGATCTCATCTATTTCAGCACAGCTTAGCCTCTTTACTATGTCATTGCCATCAATACCCAAAAATACTTAGTTGCAGGAATAAAAGTGTCTGGCTAACAAAGCAGAACCATTAAGGAAAAAAAAAGGAAAGAAAAGGAAAGTGAGAAGTGTGGCCATAACTGTGTAATAATAATACGACTGAACTCTTTAGAGGAAAGGAAAAATGTTTTGTATACAGAAAGCAGAAAAACATTTGTTCCTATTGTACAAAATAATTCAGTTTCCTGGTTTTGATTTACATTTACTGGTAACAGCTGCTTACAGGTCAGGTAACATTAGCATTCAAAAAGCAGCCCTAATTAAAGCAACTGTGCAGCTAATATTGGTGTTAATTCTATTTCATGCCCTTGGTCTCAACTGCATAAGGAATTGTTTAAAAAGGAAATGTCTCAAAACCACACTCTACAAAATGCACAAATACCCACAATCTGCCATCAAACAAAATACTGAAATGTATTTCTTCTTGCAAAAAATGTACAGTATGTACAGCACATAAACCTCCATCAAAGGCAAGCCTACTCCTTACTGCTGCAGAAAGCCTGGGCACAGCTGAGACATTCTATCTCAGCATTGTGGGAAATGTGCCATACAGAGCACCCTTGTGCAGAATCTGTGAACATCTGCTGGTTCCTCTCTGCAGGGCAAGAGCTGGGTGACTCAGGGGAAATAATGCAGACTGAGACTGTGGTCAAGCAGCCTGCGTATCAGCTGGCCCACACACTGTGTAGAGAGAGCAACAGCCTTTTATTCCTCCTCTACAGTCTGGTGCTCAACATGTGATTGTGCATCCTACGGAGCAGAGGCTATGAATCCTGCTTTTACCCTTTGCCCAAATGCGTGCACGTGTCTCCTCATCACCCAACCTGTGCCCTCATGAATATCAAAAGTTTAAAACAAAACACCCTCTCAAAATAGACCTGCTTGGTGTGAGACGGGTGGAAACTAAGAGCATGTGTGATTTCAGAAAGTTATTGAACAAATTAATGGGAAACAACACTAAGGGAAGGCTGGAATAAAAAGACCCGACCTGAGAGGAGGATGGCACAGGGGTCGAATGCATACAGACTGGAAAAATATTATCATATCATGTTCTTGCCTTCCTCTTACACTATTCCTTGGGCATCTGCTGTTGGACACTGCCAGAGACAGTCTGTAGCATTAGGCTGACCTTTGGCTGGCCCACAACAGGTAGTTTATCCTCTTGTGTTCACCCATTGGGCTTTAAAGATGTGCACCAAGAGCAGAATCACCTTTTGTAGGATACAACATAACATTTTAAGCAGCTTTCAGGTAACACACCCATTTTGTTCATAAACCCTGTGATCACAGAGTAAGGTCTCACCAGTCTGTCCTATCCAGCAATTGCTATATCCTTTAATCCCATATCCAGGCTGTGGATAGCCAATGACACTGTCTGCTGGAAGGTTGTTGGCTACAGTTTCTGTCAGCAGAAAAGCACCCATGCTATTGTTTTGTGCAAGACCTCTTGAGGGGTTTGTAAGACTTGTCCTGACAGCTTGGGTGCACGAGGCTGCCCCTTAATCCCAGTGCCATACGGTCCTATAAGGAGTGGCTTGATTCCCATGCTACATGAGCTTACAGTGCGCTGGCTCCTTTACCACAGCCGGGCAGACTGGGCAAACAACAGCAGGAGACAAAAATGGGCAATGAAAAATCAACATCAAGGGAATGATACTCAGTTTAGTTAAATATCCATCAGGATGTTCTTAACTTGTGTACGAGGTTAGAACATGTGCTAGTTGCCATAGTAATGTTGTGAGCAAGCTAATGAGGGGAATGAAATTAAACTAAGATGTGATCAACCCCATCAAAAATTGAAAACCCAACTAATTAATGTAAATTCCTCTCAAGTAAGGATTGTTTTTCTATAGGTAAACACTGTCAATAAGTCAGTCCTGCACTTTTTAAAACAAAATATACTTCCCAAAACACCAGCTGTTTTGACAGATGACTGTATCACTAGACAATGTTTAGAAAATAAATAATATTTCCCTTGCTTTTATCTAAGTCAATAGTGGCCCCTTATACATTACAGTCTTTGCAGCTACAGTGGAGCCAGCAAACATTAAATTGGCTTAAGCTGTGTTTACACAGATATTGTATACTTTAGCAGTAGTTTTCCAGTTGGTGTAGTTACATCACCTCTCTGGACTACGTGAGTTAAGCTAACAGTGTCCCCCCTGCTCAGACTAGCTGGGTCTGCCTGAGGGTGCATGCCAGGCTACAGTGCGAATTTGCACATTCATCTCTTCTCCTTCATCTCCGCAAAAATGAGAACAAGCAATCAATCTACAAGCTGAAACAAGGTAACCTCCTAGAAACCTAGTTGAAAGCTTTTGAGTCACTTGGAAAAACAGATAACCAAAACCACCAAGTAACCAAGTCTCCATTGCACATTAGAGCATGGTGCCAGCAGCATCAACGCACTACAGATCACGTCTGGGAGCTGGAAGCCCAGGAGACCTGGACTGAGAAGCAATGTAGCCACCACAGTGTGGTGCTCCAGCCACCTGTTGAACTGGTAGTCTGGGCTTTGATCTTTCTGTTAAAAATTCTCTACTTGGCTTTGAAGAAACAAGTCTAATCTGAACTGAACTCTCTGTGGCCATAAAAGGGATATTTGGTACGGAAGGACATAAATGGTGTTTAAGATTACTTTCTTAGCAGTTCCCCAGTAAAGATGGACAGAAATCATTATAGTGTGCAGTAAGATACGTGGAATGAATGCTGTGTTCCAAAACCAGGATTGTTGGGCTGAGAAGACTGCTGGTCATCAGGAAGCTGAGTAGATTTGATGGGGCACTTAATGAAGAGGAAAGCATCAGATCCTGCTAGAAATTAGTACATGTATGTAATATTTGAGAGCTTTATTTTCCTGCTGTGAGGTTAAACTTATTTACATTGATTTTAACTGCATTCTTACAGCTGGAAGTGGGGACCTGAGGCCCCATCTAGCTCTGATAGAGATGATAAATCAAGGGTCCCTCTAGAAGGTGTGGCCTTTCAGGCATTTTTCTTTATGTGACAGTGCTAGAGATTAACTAATGGCTTCATGTAACAGAAAAGTCATTGCAACGCAGCAAATTCAGGACCTTTTTTGCTATTCCAGTTATATCATCCAGCAATGACTGCACTTCCAAACTGAGGCAACTTATTTTTTACCTGAGCTCATCAGGATGGAAAAGCTGGACATGAGCCGGCAATGTGTGCTGGCAGCCCAGAAGGCCAACCGTACTCTGGGCTGCATCAGGAGAAGCATGGCCAGCAGGTCGAGGGAGGTGATTCTGCCCCTCTACTCTGCTCTGGTGAGACCTCATCTGGAGCACTGCATCCAGCTCTGGAGCCCTCAGCACAAGAAGGACATGGAACAGTTGGAGCAGGTCCAGAGGAGGGCTACAAAAATGATCTGAGGGCTGGAGCCCCTCTCCTATGAGGACAGACTGAGAGAATTGGGCTTGTTCAGCCTGGAGAAGAGAAGGCTGCGGGGAGACCTGATTGCGGCCTTTCAGTACCTAAAGGGGGCCTATAGGAAAGATGGGGAAAATCTTTTTAGTAGGGCTAGCTGTGTCACGACAAGGAGTAATGGTTTTAAACTAAACCAGGGTAGGTTTAGACTGGATATAAGGAAGAAATTCTTTACAATGAGGGTGGTAAAACACGGGAACAGGTTGCCCAGAGAGGTAGTGGAGGCCCCATCCCTGGAAACATTCAAGACCAGGTTGAATGGGGCTCTGAGCAACCTGATCTAGTTAGCAGTGTCCCTGCTCACTGCAGGGGGGTTGGACTGGATGACCTCTAGGGGTTCCTTCCAACCCAAAACATTCTGATTCTATGATTCTATGACTGTCTTGCAAGACAGACTATCTGGAGCTCAGTTTTGATCTAACACCAAGTTTGCACTAGCACGATCATGACGACGCTGGCAGAATTAAGCCTACTTTACACCTATGAGAGATGAAAGGCGAATTAAGGCCTCACTCTCCTTTGCTAATGGAATGGGAAGATGACAGCATAATTCCTGTGTAGAAGAGTGTAGTTGTTCACACGAAGTTCATTTGCCTTTTTCTGTCTCAGAGTTTTTCAGCTTATGATTTTTAACCCGTGGTAGGAGTCCATGGACTTATCCGAGGACTGCAGATGTAGAAGAAGCAAGCCTATTGCCAGTGGCCTTAAGTTCATTGGGAAATGTTAAAACTGGTAAAAGAAAAATGTTCTATATGCCCTCCTTGTAGTGATGTTCTGTATCTTACCAGACTCAGGGAATAAAAGAGACTGAACCCCAGTTTCTTGTCCTAAATCATAACAGCAGAGGCGGCGTTATGACACCCTGCTGGACAGCACATATATATGCAATTAATAAAGTAGCAAATATTTGTAGCGAGAAAATAAAATAAACTTTCTCTGGTAGCCTCAGCTGTGGCTGTTAGGAGATAGAGAAAGTAGTGTAGCGAGCATTGCCATCTTGTGGCTCCGGGGGAGATTGTCCTGGACTGCGCTGGAAAGTCATCCATCCCGACACAAACCTCCACCTGCCCAAGGGGACTGTGCTCTGCGACCTTGTGTTTCCTGCTCCTACATCGTGTCACTTTGGCAGCATAAGTTATTCTTATTGTATGTCTCAGAAAACATGTCCAGCATCAATAGGCAGTGAGGAACGTTTTGGCCAAAACATTCAGCAAAGTTGGAATACCTGCAGGCTAAATTAAACACTTTTCCCTGCAGACACTTATGCAGTTTTTTGGTGGGGAAACCTTCTTCTTGTATTATTTTGTGGGTTTGCAAGTTGAACTGTTTCTGCAAAAGCTTGCTGGTGTTACTAGCAACTAAAAAAGCAAGGACCAGAATAGGGGGTGGTCAGCATAAAATTTTTCAAACTATCTGCCAGGTAAAACCACATCTAGTATTTGAAAGATAAGCAGTTTATCAAGGAAAACTTGCATGAGAAAACACATGCTTTTACATTCACAAGCACGCTGCTTTCTGAATCCTCATTTTCACCTTGTTCATGTGAAACAAACCCATTCATGACACCTCAGTCAGAAAAGAGCACATTAGTTTGAACAGAACAATGAAAGCCCAAACCTGAACCCCACATATGAATTTGGCATTTTCTGAGTCTTCATAAGGTTTGAATACTTTGGTGCTGGCATTTATGTTCACATTCCTTTTTTTGGGTGTCATGCAAACTGGAAGACCTGATATGGCCAAAAAAAATTCTTTGGTACTTCCACATGGTCCACATGAAGCAGACCAGAATCTCTTATGAAAAATCAGTGTTTTAATGCTTCTGATTCACTGCTTCAAACAATGGCAAGCTTATTAGTTTTGCTTGGTGTATTTTACTTTCCTGTTTGTTGTACAAGTATGCACTATCATTGGCAGGAACAGAACTCACATCAACTCTTGAACCTGGGTCCAAGCCTGATTGGTAACTTCGGCATGGTTACAATGCATCTACTAAAGAAGTAAACATGGCAATAAGTAAATTTTTAGAAAATGCTGGAAGTCAGGCTTACGTTCTGGGGGTTTTTGGGGTTTTTTTGTTTGGTTTTTTTTTGGTTTTTTTTTTCACTAAAAAGACTGGGAAAGAAATCTTTGAGACCTGGAAGTTAGTTGCCCAAGGA
Source organism: Egretta garzetta (assembly GCF_000687185.1). NCBI lineage: Eukaryota > Metazoa > Chordata > Aves > Pelecaniformes > Ardeidae > Egretta > Egretta garzetta. The sequence goes on from NW_009260129.1 coordinate 446,517, forward strand.
TGTAATGCAGGACTCTTTGGTGGAGTTCAGAGGTTAGCCTTATTCTCCTGAACTGAGCTGCATCAGAACAGACTTGTAGATAATTAAATGTGAATGCGTAAATTGCACAGTTCAAGGACACACTTTCTTCAAAGTACTGGAAAGGGCAGGAAGTTTCTTTATCCTGGAGCTTATCTGAGGTTACCCTGTTACTCTTCTGTCTATTTTCTGGGAATGCAGAAGTAGTGAAACACTTTTGAATAAAAACAGAAAGTTACCCTTCAGCACAAGTGAAGTATTTGGAGTAGAGTGTTTTCTTTTTTTTTTTTTAAGTCTTTTCAGCCTGCACTCAGCTTGTTGTTTACCAGTCCAACAGCTTGTTACACATTTAAAAAAAACTCAGAATGGCAAGACTTACATCAGGGATTTAAGCCAAGAACAGCTTAGAAAGTATCAGTCCCAAGTACACTCCGCTTCTCTTGTTTCAATTATCTAGAAATCAGAGACATGCAAGAAAGAACAGGAAAAGAAACCTTTTATCTGTGAGAGAGGCCCAAGTGACACACAACTCCAAATTAATAGAGAACACAGGTTTACAGACAATTTGCTAGAAACATGCAGTGAGCTGATTTGAAACATATTTTTGCTTTCTTTACATTCAAAGTATTTGTCCTAGGGAACGGACATAAATATTGATCTTGGTCTTTGCAGGAGTGACTTCATCATTCTCGTTTAATTTTTCATAGAGCCTAAGAATCGTTGTGCCAGAAAGCCAGTGTTTAACTTAAACTGTGGATAACTTCACCCTCTCCTTTGTCGGTAAATGCTGATATTTGCCATAGATACCAACTGATCATTTTATTATCTTTCTTTTATTAGTTTTATCTGAAGGCAAATTTAGCAAACTTGTCTTATAGGCTGTTATGAAGACATAAAATGCCATATGAAGCCTAGACATATCAAAACCAGCAGGAGACAGAGTTGGCTTGTCTTTACCTCTGTATAATCTCGGTGCTTGGTGTTCATTACTGTATCCAAGAGACTATTTGGTCTGGGAAATACAGTCCATGTTGCCTGAACCGTCCTGCCTGGAAGGAAACAGGCTCAGGCTGTGAAAATGTTCACATAGTAGCTCTCAGTGCCATGTAGGAGGTAGGTGCCAAAATACAGCTGAGGATCTGGGTCTAACCCATGAAAGCTGCAATCTCAGCTGCCATTGCAGGGTCGAATAATGAGACATAAATCCAGTCACAGAAGTGACTTTGTCATGTGGTTTTCAGTGTGTTTTGATGTGACATAAAAGAATTGTTGGAAACTCACAAAACATCATTCAGAATTCTGAAGTCTTCACCTGTAATCTACCCATGTAGATGAGCAAGAGTTTAAAAACCTTCTTTATAGTCTTCAAAAGCTATTTTATATCAGTTATCACCGGAAACATTCTTCAAGTAGACAGACTTTTATAAAAGCACATGTTATGCTTCTGACAGTGATATCTTGAAATACATTTTCCAGAACATTTTAACAGCTTAATTGTAACCATTTATAATATGATCACAAAACATAGCTGTTTTGTGAAGTAATCAGATTCGCTTCTCATATTTTGCATATGGGATAGGTGGAGTTGCTCTTACTGCTCTGTAACACACTTCTAAGCAGAACACTTCATTATTTCTGTGGCATGTTATAGATAATGTTATTACTACTGCATGTAATATGCCTATTTTTTTTTATATATGCACTTAAAACTAATATCATCAATTTATGAGTTTGTATGTCTGCATGTATACACATAACATTTTTAGGAATTTAATTGTCTTACAAGCTTTACAGACTCTGTGACTTTTAGAGGGATACACCATTATTTAGTTATGAGTCTTGAATTAAAACTAATTATTCTCAAAATCTCAGTGAATATTTGACACCAAGTTATATTTGCTTCACAAGAAACGTATTTCCACACCTGAGAACAAGAATATTAAGGAAGACAGCAAGGGGTGGATTCTTCTGAGAAAAAAAAAAAAGAAAAAGAGTATCTGAATTCCAGCATCTCTCTTCAGAAAAACTGAAACCATCATCCAATGGGATGGAAAGTTGAAAGACCCTTTGGACATTTGCCCTGTTTATACCTGCTGCCAGTTGCTGACCTTGTAGGAAAGGCTCAGGAGCCTTTTATCAACCCTGACACAAGGAGTTCATTATTTAAGAGACAGCTGGGTAGCCCAAACTCAGTAAATTCCCAGATGTTCAGCAAGGGATTCATTTCTGCACCAGTGTCAGGATCAGAACAAATACAAAATGGGGGAGGTTTTGCAGTTGCCCGTCATAGCCTGCCTGGGATTTTATGCTCTATGCCTGTTTGCTCAACCTACCAAAAGAGTTGGTGCAGCATGAATCATCTTTCAGTATGAATGTGTTTCATACTCCCTTTCACTAGCAATTACCTTCCTTTTACTTGGTGAGTCTTTATGAATCATGCATAGGATCCTCCCCTTGATGCTCAGGACAGACCCACTGACTTCAGTAATCGAGGCAGCGAATCTAGGGGCCCTTCCATCTAAAGTCTTCATCAACTGCCCATTTTAGTTGAAAAGTGATGAGGTGACTGCAGTCTTTCCATTTCCACAACCTGGTGAGCTGAAGAGCAGGTGGCCTGCTGCCTGAGACTGGTGATTGTCTAAAAACAGTGCTGCGCAGCGCCGCCTTCTAGCAGCTGACGTGTCAGACAGTCGGAACCATCGCTGTAGGATCAGCCCTTCTCTACACCTAGTTCAGCCACCGTCTTCTACTCAGGGCATATTCCTAGAAGGCAGCAGGTTGTTCTGCTGCCTTATTTATCTGGTTTACCAGCACCAGACAACATCCATGCAGAAATCAACATTTGGCCCTATACTTGGGAAGTCTATCTTGTAGGTCAATCAATGACCATTCTGAGTTTCTTCATCACATTAATATCTATGGCAACTTCTTAATGCTGCTTGAGCACCCTTGTGATAAAATGAGCCTGACAGAGCTAAATGAAGAAGCAGCTTTTTCCTTCCAGTTGTGGAAGAGAGAATGGGCTGATGGACAACTCATTGGTCTCATTTCTGCTGGACAGTGAAAGTTTGTTTTAACTGATGGCAGCTAAAAAAAAAGTTAGTGACAAGTTGGCAATGAAGAAAAGGTCCTGGCAGGTGGGCATAAGGAATCACAGTGGTGAAGTCAATGCCCTCTCCTTTTGCAGTTGGCCAGTGTCTCCTTATTTGCAAACCCCATGGTCTTCTTCATAGGGAGCTTTATAAGGGAGAGGGACAGAAATAGTCCCTGGAAAGTATCCAGGAGTGTCTTAGGGACTACGGAAAGTAGGAGGGAAAAAAGTTGGTGTCAGAGACATGAATATTGTCTGAAAGATGTTAGAGGAATCCAGGTGACTCTTCAGGTCACTACACTGCCAGGAACATTTGGCATAGGTAGCAATGGGTGTTTCTTGGATGCTCTTCCACTCTCCAAAATCTGTGCAAGTGCTCTGGAAATCCTGTGAGAATGAGCTAACATGGGACTCATAGTCTGTTACAGTCTGGACAGGAAATGTTCCTGCAGTGTTTTGGCTTCATTCATTGTGCCCAGATGACA
>NW_009260129.1:450136-452263 GCF_000687185.1 Egretta garzetta
GGAATGTGTGACAATTAAAAATTATAGAGGAGAGGTGGGGATAAACATGTTAATGAATGACAGTATTTGGTATCTTAGAAGGCTTTTGTACCTTAAAAGGAACCTTTGCTCAGGTTCAGATGAAGGAACATGAAAAAAACATATTAAATTGTTCCCACATTGTTGGCTTATGTTCACCTGCCCCTGCTAGGCTGGAGCTGTGAGCAAAGTCTCTGAGAAGAGAGACCCCTTTAAAAATGGGAAAATCTTCTTGAAAGCAGAGAAATATGCCAAGGAAGGAAATATGCTGCAAACCAAGCAATGTCCTGAAGAGTTACTCCTGTGGTCAGCCTGCACTTTCAGCTACCTTTCAACATAAATTCCTCATTGCAAACTTCATCAGTTTGATCAAATAAGCTTTCAGAAGTGGGAAAGCTTGCTATTTAAGGTAGCATACTGTGCCTTTGCAACATGGAAAAACATATGAGAAATACTGAGGGAATAAGTTTTCTCTTCCCTCTTGGACCCCTATGCAAAGATTTCAAGCTTAAGGTAATCTTTCCAGCATTAGTCACTGAGAATTAGTATGTCCTCCCCAGCTGTTGCTTCTAGATGCTGGGCCAGACTGTAAAAACTAAACAGACTTCAGTGGAATGCCTAAAATTCATTTTCTCACTCAGATGCTTTCATCTCACTCATTTCATTGTGTTTACAGGCTGGCAGGTTTCCTGAGGGCAGCCATGATTTAGATTTACAGTTCCCTGGCCAGTCTGATTCTGAAGAAAAGTTATAACACCTGTAATGTAATACTGTTTCCAAAAAGAGTGAAAAATGTCGTGGTCCAAAGAGGAAGCCTCTAAACTGCAATAATCACAGTATATCACATATCTCTGCACCCCATTGTGGCAGCCGAGGTTGCTATTACTTCAAAACAGTTTCAATTCCCTTTCCCCTGTCTCTCCACCCACTCATTTTAAAGAAACCAAACCTGCCTGATCATGCTGGAGACTTAAAAATCTCTGGGATTTCTCCTTTCTCTTATGCAGGTCAGGCTGGGGAAAACTTGGATCTTTGGGAGGGGAGGAAAACAACTGAGTGACTGTGCAGTGCCTCCTCGTGGCTACTTACATGGCTGGACACCCTTGCCATGCCCTGCCAAGCACTGGACAGCCAGGTTTTCACTCCTCAACATTTACGGGTTCACATATATTTGCTGAGGGACATCAAAGTGTGGTACAAACTTCACTGAGGATGATGCAGAATTTAAACTCCAAGCTGCCAAGAGCAGATGGTCAGGAACAACACCAAAGGGTTGCTTGTACAGATAACATCAAGAGGACAGGGTAAGCGTCAAGGAAAGAAAGAGCAAGTCAGGAACAAGCCAAACACCCCCGTTTTCTTCTGAGCAGGTTGTTATTCTTACAGTATCTTTTGCTTTATCAACATATTTAGAAACTCTTCACTGAAATAATGACTACTGTTATTCTCCCTTGCCCCCCCCCCAAAAGATTAGACCCCTCATGATTAGTTTAAGATCCTTTCAAGAATATGAGCTTTCACATTTACTGTAGGTTTTTAGTTCCCTATTTTTCCGTTTTCCACATGCCTCTGTAATTCTTGTTACTAGGTCATTTGAAAGCAGGAAGTTTTCAATATCTCTTGGCAAATGCTTTTGTTGCAAGATTGGCACTGAAATGTAAAGACTGTGTGTTGTCTCTCTCTCGGGTGAATCAGAGGTGTAAATAAACTTACACTGTTAAGTAAGAAAAAAGAAACAGACCCAAGAATTCTGAATAACCACCTGGAATTTCAGATATTGATATAAATCTTTTAAATAAAAAGTACTATGAAACTCACATATTATGTAATTCTAGATTGGCCTACTCTCACTATTTACTGTACCCTTACCGGGTGCTTAAGAATCACAGGCAACAGTGTGAGGTTTCTTAACAAAATGCCATTTTATTCTTGTTGGACTAAAGAGATGCTTTCAAAAAAAGCAAGTCAACAGATTACTTTGATCCTCCACCCATGCCATTTTTCTGAGTAACCCTGAAACTAGCTGTCGTGGTTTAACCCGGCTGGCAACTCAGCACCACGCAGCCGCTCGCTCACTCCCCCCCCCCCCCCCCCCCCCGGGGGGGGGGG
>NW_009260129.1:452333-464896 GCF_000687185.1 Egretta garzetta
TTATATGGTATGGAATAGCTCTTTGGTCAGTTTGGGTTAGCTGTGCTAGCTGTGCTCCCTCCCAGCTTGTTATGCACCTGGCCGAGCAGGAGAAGCTCAAAAAGTCCTTGAGTAGTCTGAGCACTACTTGGCAACAGCTGAAAACATCAGTGTGTTATCAACATTCTTCTGGTACTAAATCCAAAACACAGCACTATGCTAGCTACTGTGAAGAAAATTAACTCTATCCCAGCCGAAACCAGGACACTAGCCTTCCATATCAAGCTTTAAGCTCATTTAAATTAGCTTCAGATCTGAAACTGCTGGGAAGGAATGTATCCTCCAGACTGGGGAGAGAAAAGAGGGACAGCCAGGTCACTAGGAACTTCACCCACTGCAGTGCATGGGGACCTTGGGCCAAGCCAAGATCTGATCTACTTCTTCATGGCTGGTTCTTCTTGGCAGCTGCAACTGATGCCAAGGGAACACATGGGCAGCTCTCACCTGGGAGCTGGTAAGCTCTGTCAGCTTCATCTATTCCTAACATAGGGCTGATTGATAGGTTTAATCACTGCTTCTGTCCTCTGTGGAGCATGTCATTGGAACACTGGCTTTGGTGTCCTGAATGTTTTAAAGAAATGTAGTCCTGCTTTGAGCAGGAGGTTGAACTGTATGACCTCCTGAGGTCCCTTCCAGCCTGAATTACCCTGTCCCTTCTAAGTCTTGCTGCATTTTGTGGTGCAAGAAGCCAAGGCCAGTCAGGAAAACACCTGGATTTGTTACTTGGCTCTCTGCCTGTGTGAGCATGAATCTGTGCATGAGACACTGAAAAAAATCTCTTCACTTGCCCTTTGTGTCTGCTATAAAGTACTGGTGAAAACTTTTAGGGAATGAGAGTTGTAGTGTACGAAATTCCAAGACACAAAATTGCCGAGGCACTGTAGATGCTCAGTGCCTCCTCTGTCCTACGGCACATGCAGCAGCAGCGTGACTTCCTTCCCTCTGTGCCCCCGACAGCAGCAAGATGAGCACCCCATGTGTGGTAAAGATCAGGAGGCTCATGAAAGCTTAGCTGTGCCGGTGTTCACCAAATATTCAACCCATTTGTGGTTTCTAGAGTGTCCTTGCCCGGCTTCAGGAGCAGAAATCTCAGGGAGATCTGAGACAGAGCAGAAATGACAGTGTAAATAAAGGTAGTGCATACTTTACCAATTTAAGCTTCAAAGGAAATCACAAATATGCAAATCTGATTCGCTTCTGTGTTTATGGGTTTGGGGATCTGGTCTAAGAGAGAATCAGCAAGTTGCCACCCCAGTTCACAGAATTTCCTCTCTCAGGTATCAGGTTGGTCTGCCTTTGTCTTACTTCGTTTAGAGCATGCTTGCACATGCAGAACGTTTCAGCTTGACAATACGGTTCTCTTCTTCTACCTTAGGAATTCACAAAACCTAAAATAACCTCTCCTGGGGTATAAAAGAAAGAGATGGATAATATGCTGCAGCCTTCAGTGAAATATAATCCATATTATTCCTACAGTAAAGAGAATAACCCTGTAAATCAAATACAGAAGCTTGGAAAAGACAATGATTTTTCAGCTGACCTTTTATTTCAATAAATTATTTTATTTTGTATATCAACACAAGTGCAATGTTCAAAAAGTTCATTGAATATTTGAATAGTGATTAACAAGCACTTGTGACTTAGTATTGTGTAAACATAAAAGTTGGAGTAAGAGCAGTACCTGCTTTAATCTGTGCTGTTTAACAAGTGTCTCTGAAGAGCCCATCCCAAAAACCACTCTTCTCACAACAAGACTGTTTGAGAGTGGGGAGGGCAGAGTCTGGGAACCTGTACTGAGATGCAGCATTCCTCCCTTGTATTACTCTGTTTTCAGATATCTTGTGCTTACATGGCAGCAAATGGACTTGCTAGCAAGTGCTGGTAGGCAGTCTATAACTTGTATGGAGTTTTTCCTGCAAACAGAAGACCTACAGTTGGGTTAAAGGGGGGAGGAGACTCCTGAATACAGGAAAAGTCAGGGTATGATCAATCCTATTATGGTTATTTAGTTTCCAATAAAGCCAAAGCCCAGCAAAGGTGACCATGAATAATTTCACTTCCCAGGTCTACAGGGTCAGGAGAATTAGCAGCTATAGACATAACTGGGGCATTCATAAATCCTTCTGGGCACTGGTTGCTGTTAAAGATCACAGAATCACAGAATGGTTGAGGTTGGAAAAGACTTCTGGAGGTTGTCTGGTCCAACCCTCCTGCTAAAGCAGAGCCATCTAGTGCTGGTTGCCCAGAAATGTATCCAGGTGGCTTTTGAATATCTCCAAGAAGGGAGACTCCACAAGTTCCCTGGGCAACATGTGCCAGTACTTGGTCACCCTCACAGTAAAAAAGTGTTTCTTGATGTTCAGAGGGAACCTTCTGTGCTTCAGTTTGTGCCTACTGCCTCTGGTCCTGTCACTGGGCACAACTGGAAAGAGTTTGCCTTCCTCTTGTTTGCTATCATCGAGTGCCCAAGGTGGACTTGGCTGGGGAGAAAGGAGTATGGTTCCCCCCCAGCCTTCATCTGCATGAGGTTTGTCCTTCAGGAAGTTAACTTGCTTAGTCTTTACTAGCAGAAAACATTTTTTTTTAAATGATGTATCTGTGCCAGCTCACTACATAGCTTGAAGAGAAGTTATCCAAACTTCTTAACAGCTCTATCCACACTTCTGATAGAATCAGGATTAGCCACAGCTATTATTTTGTTGTTCCAAGTGGGCTGTAGGAACACAGCTGATGTTTACAAGCCCTGTGTATTTTACTGGTTAAGAAGATGGATACCTTGTTTAGAGACTGGAGATGACAGGGACTACCCAGTTCACTTGTCTGCTGCAGGGTGGACCTGGCTCGGAGCTGGACTCCAGACTTGGGACAAGTTGCAATGATGGTCTTAGCACCTCCTCATGATTTGATTCTTCTCCTTCCAGGGAGTCAGACAGCCAACACACCTATGCCAAAATAGTCCCCTGCTATCATCAGCTATCAACTCACATGGGAGCCTGTGGTGGGTTGACCTCAGCAGCCAAGCCCTCACCCAGTTGCTTGCTCAGTTCCCTCCAGTGGGTGGGGGAGAGAATTGAAAGGACAAAAGTGAGAAGAAGTCATGATGGCTTGAAATAAAGACAGTTTACTAAGTGAAGGAAAAAACCCCAAACAACCCAGGCTAATGTAAAGGCAATCACTCACCACCTCCCACCAGCACACTGATGCCCAGACAGTTTCCGAGCAACAGCTATTTTGGAAAAACTCTCTGCCCCAGTTTTATTGCTGAGCATGATGTTATATGGCATGAAATATCTCTGGTCAATTCAGGTCAGCCGTCCTGGCTCCTGCTCCCCTCCCAGACACTTGCCCACCCCTAGCCTACTCACTGGGGGGACAGAGAAAGAAACAGAGAAAGCCTTCACACTGTGCAAGCTCAGCGCTACCTAAAATGTCACTGTGTTATCAACATTGCTTTGGTCACAAATCCAGAACACATCACCTTAAGCAGCTATTGTGAAGAAAATGAACTCCATCCCAGTCAGACCCAGTACAGAGCCATACAAGCTGCCTAAGGCACTGGAACCACAATTTGGCTCCACGTACCTTCAAGAGCTCAATAGCTTGACATCAACAACACTGTAAGACAGGAATCCCATACATGCATGTCTGCAGAGAATCAGTCCAATATTTTATTAAATTCCTAGGCTGTGTCGCAGTAATGCCACTGCAGGTAACTTTCTGTGTATTTGTAATGACTATCTTCAATACAACTCTAAATCATATTCCAGAAAACAGTGTGTCCTGAAGTATAATCACAAAAAGGCACCCACTCCTGCTTTCAGTTCATTGCATAATGTTCCCTTCAGGCAAACGTGCTGCATTATGCTTAGTTTTGCTAGCCTTCTGACATCTTCACCAGTGCTGGCTATTGCTGTGTGGAGTCATCAGACAGTCAGCACTACAACGGTGAAAAAAACTGAAAATGAGAAGAGCATTAGAGAACTTACCATTTCATTTGAAAGAAAGCTAGCAGAAATTATAGTGTCAAGTATGGCCAGTGATGTTCAGTGTACTGTTTGTTTTGCCTTTGACAAGCTTAAGAGACTTGTTAACCCACCCCTTGCCACTGGGAAAAATGCTGCAGAAGGCAAAATAAATGTAAACTACCTGATGAAATCATAATCATGCTGGCTAGTACAACATAAAAAAAAACCCCAAACAAAACAGAACAACAAAAACCCAAACCAGAAAATTACCCGAAATCCACAGCTTACGAACATAGTGTTGGGGAATTAAGGCATTTCTTAACTTCTTTAACTTCACAAAGATCAGACAAGTTTATCTTACCTGACCAGCTCCACTCCATACACTGAGGCCAGTATAAAATAGTGTTGTTTGACTGCAGGGTGTCTTCTAGGAAGGCATCTTGTGGGTGGAGAACCTACCACTTGCTTTGATAGCTTTCTCCAGCAGCTAAAAATCACAAAAAACTCTGAGTTTTCTTTCTCATTTTAACATTTCTGGCTTTATCCTTTAACCAGCCACTGGTTCTTGTTTTGTCTTTCTCTGCTGAATTAAAGGGCTTTTGAATACCCAGTATTTTATGTCCGTGGACGTATTTGTACACTGTAATTAAGCTATATCTCAATTTTTTTTTTCTCTATAACTTAAAATGATTAAAGACTTTAAGAAGGGGTCTCTAAATCCTTGCTGCAAGAAAATTCCTCCACCCCATCAGATCATTTATGGCTCTCTTCTGTACCCTCTCCATGCCTGATGTTTCTCTGTGTGTGCATGCCTGAGTGCTGTGTGTGAACTTCAAAACAGTACACAGATGCCCAGTGTCCAGCTCATCAATGTCACACTCAGAAGAAAAATCATACTTTCATCTTCTACCCACTTTTCTTTATTGACCCAAGAACTGTAATCATCTGCTTTGCCTCTGCACTGACAGATGAACCCCTGTTGAGCTGAGTCTCCTACTTCTCACACTGCCATCCACACTGCAGCCCATGCATTTTTTGGCGTGACTTGTGGGCTTTCCTTTCATGACCATGACCATGTACTAAATGGTCACACTAAAGCATATTTGGCATGAGTAGTTCCAATTTTCCAAGCAATCCAGGCTTCATAAACAAACATGCATACATACTTGTGTCTGTATATGCATAAACCTCACGTATATTACATATACGTACTATGAATTTATACATTTTATAGATACCGTATGTTATATATTTTACATATATATGTTACTACACCCACCGAGTACTTATAGTTATTTGCCACCTTGTCAATCTGTGTCATCCGCAACTGTTATGAGCTCCTGTGCTTACAGGTCTATGCCAGAGCTACAGCCTGATCATCTGTCAGAGGCAGCTCTCCACAGGAGTAAGGACCTACTGGAAAGGCTTGGCTGTCATAACAGAGAGCAGAGAAATGAAGTGGCAGGAAGTGAAAGAGTCCTTGTTTCTAGTAAAAATGGAATTTTATTGTACTGTAAGTCTTGGGATTTGTCAAACATGCAGACTTAGCTATTTTAAAGACTAAAAGTTTAGCGTAAGTGGCACTCCCGCACACTGAGGCTCTTGCAGAGTGTCTCCATCATTTGTCTGTACTGCAATTCTAAAAGGATGTAACTGAACATATTGTAAATGTTTAATTCCCCGCAGTTTGTTCAAAGCAACACTGCGAAAGCCATCTCCTTGCCATCGTGCTTCTCTGCCTGACTTATTTTGCTCACTTTCCAGTCTTCACATCCAGGATTAGGTTTTGGTCTTCACATTCTAGGGGTTGCAGAAATCTGCTCTGGCTTTGGTTTTAACTACTCCCTGCTACCTTTTGCCAGCTGGGATTGGAACTTGTCCCTGCAGCCCTGCAGATATTTGCACTTAAACAGCTCCATTAGCTGAGATCCACATACACACCTCTATACAAGGTCCAGCCACTAGAGGGGACAGAGCCTTACACTGGTGTAAACGCCAGTGCACCTCAGATGAGATTTTGTAAAATGCTTGTTTCTGAAATAAGGCGTTTTCTTTGTGAGAAAAGCAGGTCAGACAGGCGACTGGAAAACAAGACTGGAAAACAAAGCCTTTTGTTCTGAGACTTTTAGGTTGATGGCACAACAGCTTGTCAAGAGAGAGGCAGGCTTGTGCGCTGCCAGAGTGCTACTCCCCTTTGCCAAAGAGTGATCTCTCTCCCAGGGTACTCTGCTAGGAATGGAAATAATTACGCTCACTTTGGTGAAGCACTTTGAGGTCCTGGGAGGCAAAGGAGTGTCCCACAGAAAGAGCTGGTATGAATACTCAGCACTCCCCCACTGCACTCCCTGCCTTTTGAAGGGTTGCCCTTGCTCACCATGCTGCAATCGTCAGAACTCTTCCTGATTCTTTAGCTCAGTTTGGTTTGCTTCCTCTCCCACACAAACTCATGAGCTTTGTACACAATCAACTCAATGTATGCAAAATATTTTAACGAACCAACCAAGAAATTCTGATGGATGTAAAATAATTAATGTCTCCTGCACTGTGTCTCTTACTGTTGGTTGGTTGCTCTGGTTGTGCTACTTTATAATCTTCCTGGCTTAATTTGGCTGGAAGGAGACAATCATATCTGTCATTTGTGAACTGGCTGGAGGGCATCTGGGAATTTTATAACAGAGTAAAATAAATCTTAAACTAGAAAACTTGAACAGCTTAGCCTGTGGTTGGAAGGCATTAAATGGGAACTCCGGGGGATGCACTGGCTTCTGTAATGTCTATCAAAATGCTGCTTTAGGGGAGCATGTCAGGTCATGCAGACAGCTGCGCTTTATTTGGAAATGGTGAAAACTAATAGCACAGAATTTAAATTAATGAATATTTGGCAGTATGGGTGCGACTATGCTCCTGTGCGGATCTGGAACTACAGGAGGGTAAAGAAGCTTTACCCAATCAAGATAATTCACTTTCCAGTTTTGTCATTCATTTAGACCAAGAGACCATGGTGAGACTTTCTATGATGCTGAGAGATTGTGATTAGACTTTTGGTGGTGCTGAGAGTGAAGTAATTTCCAAGTTAATAAAACATATTATTACCTGGTTAATGACTTCTTAAACAAATGACTCATAAAGCTGCACTGCTGTGTCTTAAAAGACTTGGTAAGTTGAAAATACTGTTTAAGCTTGAAACTAGCATTGCTCTAGTTCAGGCATGCAATAGAAATATTAATTAAGAGTCCTGAATAGAAAGAGGATAAAAGATGACCCAAGCTCATTTTTAGCATATAACACCCCTACAGCTGGTCTTTGGAGGCCAAAGATGGGGATGACGATGATGATGACGACAAGGAGGAGGTATTTCTGCATATGCTGGGAAAAAAAAAAAACAGGTTGCCCAAAGCAATTGTCAGAGGTGGCTCCTGTAGTCATCATTAGCCATAAAAGCAGAAAAGACACAGATCTAAAACTCTCCAGGACATGCCAGACTTAAAGGACACTACAGGGACTGATTAGTCAGAATCACAGGCAGCTGGCAGCACTGCAGTAGCCAAGGAAGATCATCATTAAATATAATCTTACCAGTGCATTTGCTATTTGATCTTTTGGTAAATTTCTTCCTTTATTGTAAATCTACAGCTCTTATGTGTGCTCTTATTTGCAAAACTTAAATAGTGTTAGGGCTGAAAGGATGATCAAACACAAGGCATGCCATTCCCAGGGGGAAGAATGACTTACAAGCCCCAGTTGGAGACCATTGTCATAGTCACCAGTATATCCTAGTGATCCAAAGGCCAAAGGATGCACCTAGCTGGAGGTGGGAATGGCAGGGTGCATCAAGAGGTTTTTATGCTGATCACCAGAAAATTATGTGACTCAAGATCACGGATTAAATGTCAGCACCTCAGGAACTACACTGTGATGGGTGAAACACCAAAGGTCGCAATTGCATAAGCCGTAATCTGCTCGCATGAACGGTTGCGCTGCATTCAGCAGTACTATGCAGAGAAGTCATTGATAAACATGGGTACGTGCGCTGAGGAATACCCTGTGGTTTTAAGGCGCAAATCCCTTTCCCCTGAATTTGCAGAGGACTATAGCTGGTATAGGAATACTTTTCAGTTGCTCAGGTGCTTTAACTTTTTGTTAAATTTTCTGCTTTTTACCCCCCTCGTAATCTCAGACTTCGGTTGGGTTTCTGGGGAGTAAATCAGTGCACAGTCTAACATAAAGTGTTTAGGAGTGTCTAATGTCTGAAGCTAAATGTTTTCCAGCAATGCGTGGAATAGATTGGTGTGTGACAGTGCCACAGAGGGCACTGCACCCTCCTCTCTGTTACCTTTTGTCCCTCCAGGGCTTGGCTGCTCATGCTCCAGGAATTCGAGGCTCAGCTGTGCTCCTGCCTGACTGTATAACCTCAGCTCAGACTGCCGGTGAAGCTGCTGAGCTATGACAAGGAACCGTGCAAATGTCTGTAGAAAATAAGAAATAAGAATAACAAAGGTAAAATTATAGGCAGGGGATCAAGGTAGCTCAAGAATTTGAGGGGAAAGATACATAAGGAGGAACAAACTTCTAATGGAAAGAAATAGAGTCCTGGTTGCTGGGTTATTGGGTGTCCTTCATATTGATGGAGCTGGTGGAAGATGTTGGGTTTGTAATGCCAAGGGTTTGCTCCAGGGATCCACAGTGGTGGATGTTCTCCCCTGAATGTTGCTGGCTGGGCCAACAAAGGCTCCCTGGATGCCTTAGGAGAGGTAGTGAACATAGCTCTGTCTTGTAGCTCATAAAATCATAGCTATCTTTTGTGTGTGCTAGTCAGTAAATACTTGCTGTCTTTTAAAATTGTGCATATCCTGTTTGCAGAACCTCTTTGCACCTGACTACGGACACCTGAGCAAATGGACCTGGAAGAAAGGTCACAGCAGGACCTTCTCCACAAAACATCACCCTTGGGCTGTTTCAGCATGGTCAGACTGTACCAGAAGCCACCAGTGTACATGAAAGGAGGTTCTCACACTGGTGTTGGGGTTTACCCAGCACGGAAAGCCCAGAGTCCCTACCTGGGGGATTTAGATAAGAGCTTTAACTTTTACACCAGATATTCTGTTCCCTGCTTGTTCTGATTTATTGACAATATATAAGATGATCCAATATTTGGCTGCTGCCTTTAAATCATAGGATTTTCCATTCTAAATGACAACCTTGACATTTTATTAGTGTGGCTTAGTCTTTAATAAGCCTTTACTATGTCCATATATATTACCAACACTCTAAGAACAAACTTTTGTACCTATTATAAATAACGTTGGCAGTGGTATGACCACATCCACTGGCATACTTGAGAATATGACTCTGCTGCCTCAGGTCTCGGCAAGCACATGTAGAGGAGGAAGCTTTCGTATTGCAGTTGCACTGAGAGGCGAAGGTGTGGGCTAGCAGCATGGGCGCAGCTCAGGGTGACGAAGCCTCCTGAATTCCACAGCCTCTGCTGAGACCAAATCTCTGTAAGCCATGCAAAGGTGTTCATCTCCTCTTTCTCAATTTCTTCATTCCTGAAAAGGATGTTTTAGTTCCTCCTTCCCTGGAGAGACACAAGAATTGATTGATTAATGTCTGTAAAACACCAAAGAGAAAAGCACTGTGTAAATGCCACGGTTGATTATTGCTACTCAGCCTTTCAAAGGAGCATCAAACTATGTCTAGCCTTTGAGCTCAGCTGGATCTTGGGGATGAAACAGAGAACTGTATCTTGAGAGCTCGGCAGCTACTGCTTGATGGCATCTGTAAGCACAGCAGGGCAGTATTTGCTGTGTGCCCTGAGCTGCATTTGCCTTACTTCCAATTCTTTTTGCTTCAGCTGGGAATACATTATTACGTGTTAGTATTATTACCAAGAGTTAAAGTGACTAGTTGGTGTTACCAATTTGTTGCTAATTTCAATGGATTCCTCCTCATTCTCCCTTAACTGAAATATCAGATGTCTGAATACTATTTTTGAAGCCACTGGGAGCAAGGCATTACAAGTGCAGACTCCCAGAAGGCACCTGTTTGCAGAAGTCCCTGCCAGGACCATGGCCAAACATGATTGGCAGCTTGGCCCATCTGAGCCAGGGCTGGAGAAGGAGATGTTGCTATCCAGGGGAAGGAGAAGAAATCATGAATGTGTACTGAGCAAATTCCAGCAGTGATGCTGTGTCATCCCCTGGCAGTGACAAAAGGCAGCAGATATCTTCATCTACCCACAAGACATTAAGACCATTTCTGGGGGCATTTCTGGTAGCTTGTTACAGTAATTATTTCTTCTGCCCGTCTTGTGCAATATTACATCATGAAGCAAATTTCTCATCTTCAGGCCTCAGACTGTGGAACACTACCCTGGCTGTACTGGAGAGGGTTCTGCATTTTGTGGTCTGGACTGCCTGTGATGAGAATAATCTCACCCAAGACTTGCTCTATTGGGATGCCCCCAGTGAAAGCTGTCAGGGTCCAAGGACTGGGTAGCTTGAAATAAAAATAGCATGAGTTTTGTCCCTGCCTAATTCTTGTTTTCTTTTGCAACTAAATGTGCCTAGAAAGTTATTAACGGAGAATTAATTGATCATCCTGCTAGCTGAATGGCACCACCAGGATTCTCAAATCACAAACATTGTAACCCAAAGGGTCCCAAAGAACCACTGTGGGAGGAACGCATCATTACTTAACTGTGGTTGATGCTAGTACTACTAATAGGTTCCTTCACAGAAGGTGGGGATGGAAAAGTTGAATGGGACTGCATGGTCTCAAGGTCACCTCACTTCATGCAACACTCCAGAAAGTTTCTAAGTAGCAGGAGAAGCAGAGTACATGTTCTTAGAAACTTGCAGCAATCCAAACCCTCCAGGAAAACCCAGAGGATGTCCACAGACAGAAAGGCAAAGGCTGATGCTGTCTGCAATTCTACAGCCTTCAATCCTGCAATAACTGCAATCCTGCCCAGATTCCTCATGTCCTTGAGGCTGTGCTTCCACAGGGGATGGGCTATTCGCTCCTTGCCAAAAGCTCAATCTAAAGTCTCCAGCCATGGGAGGAGCATGTGGTTCATCAGGAGCCAATGCAACAGGCTCACCTCCTTGCTTCCCCAAAATGGTGCTGCCAGTGTAGAGAGGTCTACCTCAGGCACACACCAGAAGAGGCTCCCAACAGCTTGGAGGGCACCTCCCTGCACCAGCAGCGGTCTGTAGCCTCAGGCTCCCAACCTCCAGCCAGCCATTCCTGTCTCTCTGGTTCTGCTCCCTCTGACCTCAAAAGTCTGCAGGGGAGGGTGCCACTCCTGCATATCCTGGTTCAGGACCGCATTTCCAAAGTGATTACAGCAGAGACTTGATGAGTGGCAAACACAAGTGTATACCACACATCTGACTGCTTTCTCTTCCTCTGCCAACCCTTATGGCAGCATGAAGGTTCATCATCTATTTTTTTCCCTGATTCTCTTCTTCAGCACTCCCTGCCCCAAACCTGGTGGCACAACCAAAGTTAAACACCTCTGTGGGTTAAGTCCTTTCAATTCTCTGGGAAAGGAAAGGATTTAAGCCACTGAAAAAACTGTCTCCTGGTCAGGAGCCATCCTTGTGGAGTTCAACTTCATCACAGCCGCTTTAAGCACCTGTGTTATCAAAAGCAGGGATGTAGCCACTCAGTACTCACTGTATAGCGTACAGTGTCCCCTGGAAGGGATCTAGGTCTCAGCTTAGCTACTTGACTGTTAATAGGTCTTATGCCTGTTACCAGGGTGCTGCAAAACATATGGCAGGGCCCATAGGTGCCTGAAGTTAGGTGGCAAGTCTAGGTCTTCTGTGGCATGATGCTCTGCGTTGCATCAGAAGATATGGCCATAGCACACCTACAAAAGGGACTACATTGATTGAGGCTGGTTTGACAGAGGTCTATAGCCCATAGCTTGTCTGTAAAATTAACAGATAGACATATTTCTTAGGAAAATCTTACTCTAGAAGCAGATGATTCCAGAGCAAATCAAGATGTGGTGTTGCAGTATTCTCTTCAGCTGAAATCACACTTGGAAGAAGTTTCCTAAGACTCGATATTGAACATCAGTGGGTTTAGATAAAAACTGTAAATAAAAACTGCATAGTTAATGCTAGCAAAACAATGAGTGGAGGAGCGGTTTGGATCATAATCTTTATGTGAGTCTGACTGAAGATGTCTAGGCTAGTATCTACCACCTGAAATTTTTTAACTTGGCTATAAAAACTTCCCAGTTCTGTGTTTATACATACACTTAATTATGAAGTCTGAATGCCAGAAATTATCACAGAATCATAGAATGTTTTGGGTTGGAAGGGACCCCTAGAGGTCATCCAGTCCAACCCCCCTGCAGGAGCAGGGACACTGCTAACTAGATCAGGTTGCTCAGAGCCCCATCCAACCTGGCCTTGAATGCTTCCAGGGATGAAGCCTCCACTGCCTCTCTGGGCAACCTGTTCCCGTGTTTTACCACCCTCATTGTAAAGAATTTCTTCCTTATATCCAGTCTAAACCTACCCTGGTTTAGTTTAAAACCATTAC
>NW_009260129.1:465080-468937 GCF_000687185.1 Egretta garzetta
TGCTTCTCCTGATGCAGCCCAGAGTACGGTTGGCCTTCTGGGCTGCCAGCGCACATTGCTGGCTCATGTCCAGCTTTTCATCCACCAGCACCCCCAAGTCCCTCTTGGCAGAGCTGGTCTCGATCCTTTCTTCCCCCAGCCTGTACTGATACTGGGGGTTACCCCGACCCAGGTGCAGGACTTGGCCTTGTTGAACCTCATGAGGTTCACACAGGCCCACCTCTCCAGCCTGTCCAGGTCTCTCTGGATGACATCCCATCCTTCTGGTGTGTCAACCGCACCACTCAGCTTGGTGTCATCCGCAAACTTGCTGAGGGTGCACTCAATCTTGCTGTCTAAGTCATTGATGAAAACATTAAACAGCACCGGTCCCAGTACGGACCCCTGAGGGACACCACTCGTCACTGGTCTCCATCCGGACATCAAGCCATTGACCACTACCCTCTGGACACGACCATCCAGCCAGTTCCTTATCCGCCAAACAGTCCACCCATCAAATCCATAGCTCTCCAATTTAGAGAGAAGGATGTTGTGGGGGACCATGTCAAAGGCTTTGCAGACGTCCAGAGAGATGATGTATCAGAATACATCTCTGATGTTGTCTCAGAAGATGGCTTACTACCCTACAGATACATCAGCAAAGACCAATTACTTCATTGGGATTTCAGTTTTTGGTCTTTTTCAACCTCAGTCTGGATACTTTGCTCTAAGAGTCAAAAAACCTGACCACTTTGTATTGTTACCAGCGTAACTGAGTAAAATGCACCATTCATGGTTCACCTTTAATTTACTAGCAAACATAATACTAATTTTGAATTTGGCTAATTTCCAAGTCAAATAAAAATGCTTCATACTTACATCTGTTCAACTTCCACTGATTTGGTACCAAACTAGTGCTACTTCAAACTATTTCTGGTTTTGTGTTGTGTTTTTTTTACTTTAGACAATCATCTACTTTTTGTCTACTTTGAAAATTTAATGGGGCTTTCCTGCTTTGATGTTAATACATTATCTGACACTGCGCTGCACCATCTGCTCTCTGAGGCAAAGCATTTACTTTTCTAGAAGTGTTTTCAACTTCATATGTATTATCAGATGACCTCCCTGACCTTTTCTAGCACTCTAAATAATTTGTTAGTATAATGAAAGAATACATTTTCTCTATGATTTATTACTTGCTGCACTGGTTTAATTGATGAAGCAGAGTGGATCTCTGCATCTTGATTGAATTTTTGCAGCCTTTACTGATTTAAAACATAATGTAGATAATGTGGGACAATGCCATATTTGAAGTGATTTGCCAGATGGCTACATAGACTGGGATATAATTTAGATGAGTCCTCTGCTATTACATTCCTCCAAGTATGTGTTTTATGAAAGATCTTTAGTACATTATCAGTGGATAAAACAATTAGGAAACTTTCAGTCAGATCAGTGTTCAGCGTTGTCACAGATCTGATTCTTTTTTTTTAATTTTGCTCCACCAGTTAATGATTTTATAGTCCTGTCAGTTAAATAGCAAATCACCTCCTGGTGACAAGCCAACCTGGCTTGCTTATGCAAATGTACTCAAACCTCCTCAGGTCTGGAAAGAAGCTCTGAGATCTCAGATGAGAGAGGTCTTTGGTTAATTTTTCCAGACATAATTCAGAAGGTCTGCAGACATGCAAGGCTGGGAAAAAATAATATTTGAAGAACAAGACAATTTCCATTTTGGGCAGAGGTTCAGGTCAGAGCCCATTCCACCCGAAGCGGTTCACCCTGTATTCACCTCTATCCTGAATAGAAAGAGGCAGGGTTTTGCTTTGGAGAAAGATTATTGCCCTTCTCATGGAGGATGTGTGCCAGGGGCGGGTGGGGAAGGAACCCAGGTGTACGCAACTGATGAGACTTACAGCTTGTTCCAAGTGATATTGCTGCATGCTCCGCGTGTGAGTAACAGGATTTTGTTATACAGGACTACTTGCTTGTTCTCTTACTCTGAGAGAAATCCAACAGCCTCATCTCAGCAGTCAAGCTGAGATAAGAGGGAGAAACCTGTACCCTGCACTGCCCAGTCCAAATTGGGAGGGGAGTGCTGCTGCCCTGGCAGCCCACCGTCCCGACTCTTTGCCCCAGCAGCAAGCATGCTGCCGCTCCCAGTTGCCACTGACCTCAGGGGCTGCAGGGGAATGAATCCACGCTGACCCTTCCCCAGCCTCAGCTCAGATTGAAACCAAATGTGCTCCCACCCTTTCAGCTCTGCACTCTACAGTCCAACGCAAATTTTGCACCTGTACGCGTACTTAATGCTGAGCAAAATCTGATGCTGGTTAAAGAAAATGTTTATGTACATTTTTGCCTTGATCCACCATATCCTAGCATCTCCTTGAGCACAAAGAAAGGATCTATACTCCTGGCAGAACTGCATATCCATTTTTTTCTGTAGGACTAGGGACACATGAAAGTGCTGCTTTGTGCCTCAGTTTCCCAAAGCATATTTATCCGTTCAGGTCTGGCTAGAGTACAAGTTCCTCACAGCACAATAAGTCTCTCAGAATATTATTGAATGCAGTCACAGACAATAAAACACCAGTCTTATTTAAAGGGCTGTTATGGTAGCTCTAATACCAATAATAATATCTTCCATCTTCTGACATGGAAATATTAGTTATGAGGTCCTTAGGACAGCCTCTACCTTATGGCCCAAAAAGGACGGTGACAGTAATGGATGGGAAAGGTAGGGTAGCCCACACTGTGCAAAATAAAGCAGATGAAAAACATCTGAGTGCTTCCCTACCCCCCAGGAAGGATGCAACCTGAGATAGGACCATGTGTGTGCTGATTTAGAATAACATTTCCTTCCTATGTTAGTCTCTATGAAAATGCAAACAGGTGTTAGAAAGCTAGTGTTACATTCTGACAAAATCTATTTAAACAACAGGCCTGGGCTTGTCCGAACTCAGGGATGGTGGAAAGAGCCAGCAGAGATGGAAAATAATAAGCAAGCTCCTCCTAGAGGCACTCTGCAGCTCACCCAGGTTTTAGGGATCGCTTTCTTTCCTTGATTTGCTCCTCACCCCTCCACTGCTGGATAACACTGCATGTCAGCGGCAGTTGGAGGGAAAGGAATGAGACTTTGGGCCACGTCAAGAGCTGGAAGCGTGCCCACTGCCCAAGTAAAGGCAACCGGTTCCTGCTGGGGCTGTCAGCCTTCCTCTGCTGCCAAGACAAGGTGCCAGGGAATAATCCCTTGGGTACGTTTACCTGCCCCAGGGCCGAATCCTGGCATGGGTGACATGTCTGAGCAGGAGGTCTGGGGAGTGTGTTTCACCACCCCCTTGCATCAGCCAGTGGCAGGAGACTGGAGGAAAGGAGAAGCAGCTCTTTGGGCTCACCTTTCTGTGCACATAGCAAGCGAGGAGCAAACGAGGAGATACAGCACCTCAGCAGCTGTTTGGGTTGGCAGCCTGTCCCCACCTAGCATCAAGGTGGTACCTCCATGCTTGTTGGGAAACAGGCATGTGTGGCTCCAGACACATCAGGTGTATGTGTTTGGTGGGAGGACGTGCTGGAAAAAAAAGGAATATAACCCACCTGCCTGCTTTCCCAAGCCTTATTTAGGTAATACCACAATATAGAGCCTCACAGATAAGATAAATGCCCAAAATTTTGCCTGCAATTCTAATTTCAACTTTTTTTTTTGCCTTCCGTTGCAAGGTAGCCAGCTCTCAGAGCCACAACAAGGGGATAGGAATTCACCCTGCAGGCTTCTGGTCTTTATCCACACAAAACCTATGTGGACCCACAGCATTACAAACCTTTCCACACATCACATGAAATTATTCAACCCAGTAACTACCTGCATCCATGAATTC
>NW_009260129.1:469204-494081 GCF_000687185.1 Egretta garzetta
GGGGTGGGGGTGGGGGGTGGGTGTTAACTGTTCGTAAAATGGGGAAAATACGTTGCCTTGTGCACAAAAGCTGCAGCTCATCACTTAGCAGTTCTATACCACCTAGACCACTTGCACCATTCAGTGTTGCTTACAAATACCAGCTTCTGAAAAGAGTCTTTTTCCCCTTGCAAATTTTTACTGGAGTATTTTGGGAAAGGAAGGAATAGCATTACTTCCCCAGATCTATGAGTGTAAAAGGACCAAGGAGAGGTTCCCAGTACTGAAACTGGTGAACACCAGATCTGCTACTGGACATAACACAGCTCTGCATTTACATAATTTAACTGAGAACAGAATCTAGCCTTGTAATTTTATTATATAAAAAATTACTGGAGTCCTGGATAAATGTCTGAACACTCAGAAACTTTTTCCTTGTGAGTGGAGAGAGAACAGGTGCCTAATTAGAGTGCATGATAATTCTCACACAGATATAATTAAGCGGGAAGATCAATGAAAATCTGTCCTTGCTGGACTGCTGCCATTTTGGAGATAGATGTTTAAGTATATAGAAATAAATCCTTTCCCTGGGGAGTACATGATAGTGTTGTTTTGGGAAAAAGATTTTACTTGATCTGTCTTTGCAGTGGCCATGTTAGTCATGGAAAGTACTGGCCAGCATTTTAGAAGAAAAAGGATTTTGTTGTTAATGAAAAATTGTGCGAGTGAATACAGGAATTTTTAACTAGAAGTAAGTTCTGTAGGAAATTGTTGGCCTTACCAAGATCTTCTAGAACTTTTCTTAAAATGTTTTACAGAAAATTTATTTTTAACATACACATGGAGCAAGTAGAGATGCCTTAAATGGGTTGGAGTGTTTGGTCCTGTACTGAGCAGATGCTGGCTGGCCAGTGAATCTGGCTACTCTGGATGTGCATGAGTGAGGCAAAGGAGAAGTGCGGAATATCATCATCCTTCAGCGACAAAATAAAAAAAAAGAGAAGAGCCCATTGCACTGTGACTTACTGTGCTGGACACTCCACTTGGGAAGATAACACAGATTTACCTCTCAAAGCAGCAGACCAGTTGCGCATCTTGTCTTTTCAGTACAGTCTGTGTGGATCCTTCATTTTTGTACCCTCAGACAATGCTGCGGTGAAAAGAAAGCTCAGTACAGTGAGTATAAAGTAAGTATAGTGAAAGAAAATACTTGATCACAAGATTATATTGGACCGCACCGTCAGAGGTAAAGGTACTTGTTTTCACACTCAGGTTTGCTGTTCTACCTACAACAGTGCATCCCGTCTGTGTCCCATGTGTGTCCCGCGTAAATGCACAGTTCACCTGCTGCCAAGTTCCTCCATTCCTAATATATCCTCTGAAAATATCTCCTTTGGAAAGTGCTATAGTACTTCTGGTAATGGCATCACAGTGTCTGAAAATGCACTTTACCATAATGAACCAGGTAATGAAGGCTGAATTACCGTGAAAATCCTGGAGAAGTGCTTCAACATCCTCTACTCATGGCAAATGTGTTCTTCCTGAATAATGCTCTTATAATAAAACACCATGACAATTAGGCCATTAATTTAAAAATCCTAAAGTAAAAACCCAGCTGACTGAATGATGCTCAGTGGCATTATTTGTTAAAGTTTTTTCTTCACTGAAAAGACAACCACAGAAATGTCAGCAGATCTCTTAAACTAAAAATTTACTATTTCATTAATAAAAGAGAACATAAAGGTGTACATCAGATCCAACATTACATTATTACTGAAATTACTTTCTGCTATAAATGAGCTTGTTGTTGAATACAGTGCTGGTATATTTAACGTTCTTAAATACCTCATCAGATAATACTTATTTACTGCTGTCTCTAACTTTTTGCATACTATTAATAATCTATTGGCAAGGAATATGGAAAGAATTGATTTGTAAAATATGAGATTTGTGTGCAAAAGGATATACACAAACATCGTGAACAACATCTCCCAGTTTTATTTCAGCTTGATTCCCTCCTGCTATACACATGTTCAAGGTGAGTGGTACATGAGCAGCCTTGAAGGCAGGACCACTTTGTCTACAAACGTTGTGGTGGTGGTGTATCTTTAAATACAGACATATTTTGTTATTATCCTTACAGATTGCTCGTGATTTTATGTTTCGTGTAACTTTGCCAGCCTTTGTTATGGGGTAGCATAATCAACTTGCTTATCCTTTATAGGTGGTCTAGAAAACCCAAGGAACTAGTAAGATCTTTAAAATGTTTCTGAGGTAGTTGAAGATCTGATAGAAAAACAGAATTCAGTACTTTTCCTTCCTGTATCATTTCTATTGTCTGTGGAAGAAAGGATCCTCTGTGGCTATTGTTCCCTGTATTGTTCCTGTCTCCTGTTAGCACATCCACTGAGCAGAGAAGCACATGTATCAAGGTGAATAAAATTCATCTGATAGTCCAGGCTAGACACTGAGCAGTGAATAAACTCTGTATTGTCCTAATTAAAAGGAGGCAAACACCTTTTACCCATGTTTGTCCTCAGCTGTATTACTGCTCAGGTGAAGGCTGCGGAAATTTCACAGAGGAAGTAATTACCTTCTGCATCTTTCTCAGAACAAGCGGATTGTTACCTCTGACACCACAAGGAACCCCATAAGGAACAGAGAAAGAAAAAGAAAGATGACTCTGGTAGCCTGCACTTCAAGATAAATGAAAGTCATGTTCTGCTGCTCTGCTTTTCAATACTTCGCCAAAATCCCTAAGGGATATGGTACTGGCCATTCTGATGTTTGCTTGCAGATCGCAGCAACCAGAAAATGTGTGCATAATGAGAATGATCAAGGCTCATCTGAACATTAAGGCTGTCATTGCTGGTGAGTAGCTGCGTAATACCACCTTTTGGCTGTCACTACAAGTGCCTCATGAATACTTGAAGAACGGGGTTGTATTGTCAGCGCAGAAAAAAATGTTGGTCCCTCCTGCTTTTTTTTAATTATTGTTGGTAACTACTTGACTGAGAAAAGAGGAACATGTGGAGAAGGAAATGTGAAGGAATTAACGTGTAGGTAATGACTGCTGTGAGACAGTCCTTAGCACTGATCATACTGCATTTTTCTCAGCCAGGCTAGAGATTGTGGAATAATCTGTTTCAATGTTGTTGGGTTTCTTTTTTTTTCAAGATGGATGAGAAGCTGTGGAAATTACTCACTTTGACATGAGTATGAAAACTTGCTTGCTGTCTTTGCTCTGATGCCAGTTGTCTTGTGAGTTCAGCTGGACTCCTGTAGAGTGAAGTGAAGGAAATATGCTTTGTTTTTTCCTAATGAATCTTATACGATCATTCTAGGCCCCACTTGAAGTGCTCATATGTTTTGGGAAAGGAGATAGTTTGCTTCCTCTTTTTATTTTTTTTCTACTACCACTTGTTAGAACATAATGAAAATGTGCTCCTCTTGAGGGGAAATCTAAAAAATGAAAACACCATAAAGATTCAGGTGGAGCATTTCAGCTGTAGCACTGAGGAAGCAGCATTTAGAAACTACAGAGACAAACCCTAATTAACAAAGAGGGTTTCTGTCCATCACTTTGCAAAGTTTAAGTTTTGAGAATGAATTTCTCAAAGCTAAGGAGAACTTGAGAATTAAAGGGTAGGACTGAAAGGACATCTTGTGCCTATTACTATCTGGTTTTATCTTAATAAAAATTGTTAAGATTCACAGGTTTTATAATCTTACACATGCATGGAAAATGTGGTGTAGCTTCATAACAAGGGCCCAGAGAGGCTGGGGTCCTGATCTGCCCTGTGGCTTGCTTGCTCTGGATAATGCAGCTTAAAGTTGACTGTGAGCCCAGGGACACATCACCTGGCCTCCTGAGGAAAGTCAGTTTGGTCACTCATTTCTCCCTCAGGGGTGACTGGATTTCCACTTCCGATTCTTACTTTTCCAGCCAAAGCTCCCTGGAAGCTGCAGTTACCCTGATGGCGAATGTGGTCGCTCCCAGGACCGTGGCAGCTGGTATGGATCGGAAAATCCCTTTGAACCCTGCCTAAAGGACAGGGAACAGGCACAGAAAAATTACATTCCGCTGCTGCCTCCTCCTAAGAATGAAGGGGAGAAAACAAGGCCACGTGGTTCAGAGCTGAAGATGTGAAGTTATTGCAACTTCTCTTTCTCCTCTGCTGTAGTCAGAGTGTTCCCTTCCACAGCCCACAGCAACCGGCTCATGTCTGCAATCTTTCCACCTTTCCACCAAGCTGACCTCCTTGACCACCACCAGCCTTCATCCCTCTCATCTGATTTGTCCTTCTTCACTTCTGGCAATGCCATCCCCTTGCTGTTTCCAAGAGGAGGTATAGTGTAATGCATTTTTTAATTTGTTTGGATGAGTGCAGGAGAAATGTGTAGTTAATGAACCCCAAGTGTCGAAAAGAGTCGTTGATTTGGATCAAAGTTGATCACTGGTAAGTTGATGAGCTTGCGGGGAGAATTGCAGTCAAAACACTGGGGGTGTTAGACAAAACAGAATTTCATGAAAGGAAACTCAAATTTGACCTTTCAGTCATATTTTCTTAGACCTCTTCATGCAGGTAGATGCATGTCAGAGCACTATTTACTCTAATGTCAGTTTACTGGGTTGTCACTTGTGTCCACACAGAGCTCTGTCACAGTCAGGGACATTGGCAGTGGCCTCTAGAACTCTGAAGAGTTAAGTTTAAATGCATGCTTTTTGAGATAAAAGTGTGATAAAAGCATGCTGACAATAATGGGAACAAGGCCAGTACCTCATCTGATTATTTCCTGCCCTGCCCTGCCCACGTGAAATACAAATGGAAGAATCAGCAAGCAGAAGGCAAGATCAACACTGGAAGGTATGTTCAGCACAGCTGTTATATTTTATTTGCAGTCTGATTATTAAAACCATTTGGAAGCATTTATGCTTGGAAAACAGCAGACTAGGAAAGCATCTTGTCAGCTAAAAGAAACTGTGAACTCTTGGGTGCAGGCACCCAAATATGCAACTTGCACTCATACCCGGGCTCAACCACGTAGGTTGCCTCTCCTCTGCCACAGAAGTTAACCAGCTACTAGCATAAGCAGCCAGCCACAGCTGATTATATATTTTAAAGGCTGGCAATGAATAGCATAAAACTTAACATCATGATGTAGGGTGCCCCTTCGACTCGGTCACCAAAATGCTGTAAATTAGTAGAACCATTTCACTGCAGCTGCAGAATTACTAATGGCGCACTTTGGTAACGTAATAACTGGTGCTTTATTGATAAAAAGCATCATTTAAATCAATAAATCTACTTACATACACTGGCTACCATGCATAGCTATTAAAAATATTGACTACCTTCACAATATAATGCTTCAAAAATTACCAGTAAGCTGACTGAGCTATTTTACTCAACAAAAAGCAGATGAATGAAAATTATAAGCCCTGGCTTATGAAGGAGTACGAGCTTAAATGATCACTTTTTCAGTCACCTGCACTCTGATACCTTGAGAATGGACTCAGGAAAATTTGATAGGGACAGATTTCTCAAAAATAACTGAGTGTATAGAAGTCTTGTGGGAAATTGAAAGCTGGCTGTAGGAGACATTTTCAACTGGTTTCTCCACTAGCAGTAGAGAAAAAGTGAAGTTCAACCACCAGCTTTTTGGCTTACTGGCTATCAGCTGTCATCATGTAAGTAACTTGGAACCATGTCATCTCATTTCGGCAGTATGGGGAGTGAAGGAGGTATTCCAGGAATGCAGAGGGAATCTGAAGGCAGTGCTGGGCAAAGGATAGAGGGAAGGAAAGCTAATTATTGTGGAGACGTGACTGCAGAGGTATAGGACACAAGCCCATACAAAATCAGGCTTATTTCCTTGGTCTGTGAAACTTCTTTTAAAAGCAAAATAATAGCTATCAGAAGCAAAATAACAGTTTATCAGATGGTGCTCCAGTTGTAAGGCACTATGTAGATATTTAACTTGGAAGCTCTGTAGCTTTTAGACTTTACTAGCACAGGTTTTTCTCACGTTATGTGTGAGCAGAAGTTGCATTACTATTTCGTGATGCTATAGTGCCAAGTGCTAACCTTTCTGAGACTAGGAAATGCAATTTTAGGGAAGACAAAGTGCTACTGAAAGCTGGTCATCTGTCTTTAAGAAAAAAAGTATACATATTTCATTACACTTCTCCAGCTGAAGGGCATAGTTAACCTTGAATATAGGTGATCAAAGCCAAGATTCCTCTTGTTGGCCACGGTATTCTGCTTTCCTTGGAGGACTGGGAGCTGTAGATCCAGCCTCACATATCTTTGGGGAAAGGACCCAGCTGCACCCTGTAGTCACTGATGAATGCCCTTTCTCTTAGGGAAGACTGCTGGCCTAAATAGCCTTCTGAAACAATGTGAACAGCCTGTGACATGAATAATCGAGGAGGGAAGCTTAAGCTCCTGTCTCGCCCCAAAATTTCACATACTGTGCCTCTTTCTTGTGAAGGGACTGACCCTCTTATTGCCAAGAATTCTGCATGAGATTTGAACATCCTGGCATTATTTTATGTTAGTTTTACAGGATTTTAAAATGGCTTGACCACTTCCAAGACAGACAAGCTCCTGTATGTGTAAGTGGGCTGCTTTGCTTGGGCACCAGAGCTGTGGCTAACACTTAATACTCCCAGCTAGGGAACCTGGCAGCAAAGAGCTGCTCAGATCTAGGTGTTCCTTATTTTTGTCAGTTTTATGATGTTCTTGTCTTGAAATACCCAATTGCTTTTACTCATGCTTGTAAGGTTTTTCTTTCATCTACATCTTGCCTGGGCTGAGCTAGATGGTCTAGCACATGGATTTGCATTTGAAGGAGGCTTGAATCTGACTTTTGAGGGTAGCTCTAAGCTGTGTCTCAGAAGTGACTAGAAATAAGTGGGAAGTGGTGTTCAGATCCAGTGACACTTACCAAAGTTACACAAATACATTTCCTCTTTTATCTCAGGATTAAGTACTAATGGTTTTCATAACTTTTAAGGACATGGCTTCCAGAAGAGAAATGGTGTTGTCAGTACTTAGCTGAGATATGAGGAAATTCAGTCTTGTGTTCAAACCAGGCCTTTGAAAATGTTGTTGTAAGCTGTAATCTGAAAGTGTGTCCATACAGTGTATTCACCTGTCATCAGTGATTATTCCAGCCTTTTCATATTCACTGTCATAGCATGATTCACAAAACTGAGCTCTCAGTCTTCAGTGTTTCTACAACAGAAAACTGAGTCTGTCCTACCGATTTTAGAAAGTGCTGTCCCATCTGCTTCTTCAGCCAGAGCACCTGAAGGACTCAAATTCCCTTAGTCTCTTTGCTGTGAATCCCACCCCCTCACTTACCAGCTCTGCCCTGTGAAACTCAGGTGCGTAAAACATTTACAAAATTAAACATATGGAATAACCTCGCCTAACTTCACTCTTTCTAGGCAGTCAACACCTGGGACTTTAAGACATCGTGTCACTAAAAAAATGCAGGAGATGTGCTGTCCCAGAAGGCTAGCTCTGCTTGGCAGCACTTACCAATGGCCAACAGAAAACCCCTTGTGTCTCACCCTTGTACTTTTTAACCTTGTGCATGCTTTTTAGAAAACTCATTTGTACCCTTAGAAAACTCAGTATCTTTTGATCCTTTGAATAACAAATGACCTTAGTCCTTTTCATGGGGTCACTAAGAACTCTAACATTCCAGGTATAAATTCCTGCTAATACTGTGCCTCTTAATTTACTATTCATATGTGAATCCCTTTGGCTTCCCAATTACTATCCAGCAACAGCAACTGGCTGTTGAAATTGTTCCCACAGGACCGACTTTGTAAAGGACACTGCAGTTTACATCTTAGTTCCCTAATTAAAGACAAAATGCTCGATAAAACTTGAACAACTAGTAATTGGAAGCTAACAGTTAGTCTCACTGAATCCCTGGTGGCACAGGTTTTCTTGCCCGATAAGTGACCACAAGTGGGTCACGTGAGGAGTGCAGAATGAATATTGAGGTCACACGCTAGCGAAACTGAACCAGTGGGAATCGACTGAAAAGTGTCCCCGGTGGAGACGGTGCCTTAACATACACAATTTGTTGCAACTCAGTGCACAACATCTGAAACACCGCTGGTGCTGCAATTCCAGCTGCCAGCTGGGGCATGAAATAGCAGGTGAGATTGGTGGGGGAAGGGGGGATGGGTTTCAAAGAATGTGCCATCCTGCTCAGCATGCTGTTCTCTTCTCTGCAAGTCCAACTTAGCCATAAAACAGTTCATGTCAATTTAATCAGAGTCTTGGCCTGGATGGTATTTCAAGAGCAGAAAGTTCTTGTTGCTTTGTGGTTTTTGGTTTGTTTTTTTTTTTCTTCCTTCAGATTCAAGCCCTTTAAAGCAACTGAGAGCATAACCAGGATTATAATTTATTTCACCATAGCAATATTCCTTTTCAGCAAGTGCAAGGCAAAACACTTTTATCACAATAACCTTCATTCTGCCCTGTATCTAATACTGTTCCCTCATCAAAGTACAAGTGCGGCGCTCTGAAAAAAAGACATGTAACTTCACAGACGTTCCAACTAATGATATAAATACTGTAAGATTACTAGTAAGAATGACTGCAGGTGAAAAGCAGTGTTGAGCAAGGGTCTGAGTTAAGGTTATTGTGCTTTGATGAAATGTGCTGTCATTATGCCAAGTAGGAAAAAAGTTTATGTGGAATTATATCAGAACTGCTATCCTACTTTTACTACTTTCTTTGAGCAGGAGCTTTCATAAATTAATTAACATTTAAGTGTCAAGTAAAAACAATAGTAATTTAAAATAACTCATCATTTCAATACTCCACCTATTTTGCATCAATCCCTTTACCTCCTGCTGTTATGTTTGTCATGGTAAAAGGACAACAAAGGAAGGGTGCGTCGAGCCCAGCAGCCCATCTCCAGCATTTGCCGTTAGCAGGTGTCCAGGGAAGCACAAGAACAATACAAGCATGTCCCGAGGACTCTCACACCCTCCACCTGTTTTCTGCACAAGCAATTTTCTGAGCCTGATGTTATTTGCTGAGTATCCTACTGTCTTCTAAGCATTAATCCCATCTTCCTCTTGTATCCACTGCTTCCTTTGGGAAGGAGCTTCACAGATCTACTGCCTATTGAGCAATAAAACACCTCCTTTCATTTGGTTTAAACTTGATTCCTTTGATAGTCTGTAGTTTCTATACTGAAATAAAGTTGTCCTTAGTTCCAAGGGAGCCTAGTAATGTGGTTTGCAAGGGTCTGACATGACATTTCCTGGCTTTTGTACAAGATCATGTATCCCTCTTATGTAGGCATCTACATAGGACATAGCGTATGTCCTAGCTGGTGGCCTGTTACACGTGCATGGCACTGCTATGCCTGGTACAGAACCTTGCCTCATGGCAGCAGAAAGTAAGCCAAACTCAAAAACTGCCTGCGACTGTCACTCCATCTAGCACTCCACCAGTTCCAGCTACTGATAGGTTTCAGATATACGGCATGACTTACCCATTCGTCCCCCTAGGTCTGGGACTGGCCACAGGCGGGACTGCAGTGCGTTGGCAACACCTTCCCCTGACACCGAAAGTAGCGCACACCCAGCAGGTAGGGGCCTGCCCATAGATGGATTAGCTTGCTTGGTTCAATTGTAAACACTCCCATGAGATGCCAGAGCCGCCTTTCATTTCAGCACCTAATCTCTATGGAGAGGAGTATGACATTACAGCAAGTAAAAACACTGAAACACTTTTATTCCTTAAACCCCAGAACAAGGCTCGTTAATGAAATTCAAAGGCAGAACGACAAACAGAAATGAAAATACTACATCTCCAGATGGCAGTAAAGTTCATTCAATTTGAACACCTGAGGCACAAAGTGAAAAAGCAAAGATGGATATATCACTGCAATTCTCTCTCTGCCTCAGAAAGGCTGTTTATTAAAAAGTGAAAAAATGTATCTTTGATAGCAAAAATAACAAAATAGTCACAAGCACGACATCAGACAAGTGAGAAGTAAATGGAAGAGAGGCATGTGAAAAGATCTGCTTTACTTTATGTCTAACTTGCAGCAGGTTTAATTGAAAGAACTGTCACAGGAACCTTGCAGCAGACCCTTGGCTGTGCTGGGTGATAACAGCCACCAACATTGGCACGTCTGCTGTCTTTTTGCCCCTTGCACTTTTCCCTGTCTATGCTTTCTAAGTTGAAAGCATCTTTTATCAGTAGTGCAGGAGTGCAGAGCTGGCTTTCTCTACTGTGCTGGGTGCTGTGCACACAGACATGTGCAGCCCCACCTCTGTGGAGCTTTAACTACAAACACCAGAGGACACAGCAGAAACAAGGACGGCAAACAAAGATGAGGTCAGTATGTAGTGTGTGAAATACGTAAGGACGTTTTCCCTGTGTCTCCCAAGCAGCGAGCTGTTTGACAGGAGCACCAAGTACTGCTAACTATTCATGCAAACAGAAAGTTATTGCGTGGTACTGGAAAAAGATGACGAGAAAACTTTTTATAGGTTGTAACCAATCTAGGTCTTTGATCCAGAGGTCCAGGGAAGTCTGGAAAGTCCTGTCTCATGTGGTGGAGTTCCATTACTGGACAACCCTGAGTCTGCTTTGACCAGCAGAGAGAGAGACTGCTTCCCAGACAGAAAACAGCAGGGAAAGACATGATTCTTCTTCTGGGCCCAGTGTGGATGCAGCTTCTCATGTGTCTGCATGGCCCAGCTGAACAAGCACACCTGGATCTGGTAGGGACTGAGGTTGTCCTGACCTCCTCAGGGGAACTGCTGCCCTTGCAGACCTGAGAGACCTCCATCGAGCTGCGCTTCAGGAGTGCCAGAGACATCTGGCAAGACACATTTTCTGGTGCTGTGTGTCAGCAAAACACCGTGATTGGGCTCACAGGGTGCCAAGAGGCTGCAGCCCTTCTGCCGGCAGCATCCCTGCCAGCTGGAAGAGCCTTGCTACTCAAGGAGCCCAGAATCTGGGCTATGCTCTGCCTCAGTGCTGTGGGTCCTCTGCCTGACTTGGTCCAGACCCTCAGCCAGGGAGGGAAGGCTACTTTGCACAGGCATAAGTGACCACTGATGGTGCCTCGTTACAGCACTGGGTCAGCAGTACAGAGCTGCTGGTGCTGCAGAGCTCCACTTCTTCTCCTGGGCAGGAGAAGGGGGACTCCAGTCACTGCACCCAGAATTAGGCTTATCCTTGTTGAAAAGGCCAAACAAAATACAATTTTCTGCTCCTGGGGACTGATGAGGAGCCACCTGTCTGCTGGCCACCCAATACAGCAAATGATGGCACTTCTTGTCTTAAAACCAGAACAAATCTATTGTCTTGAGGTGTCCTGCCAAATGAGCACTTTGGATTTGACCAACTGGAGTAAAGTTGGCTGCGCACACTACTTTGTGGAGGGGCTGTGCATTCTGAATAGTTTGCTGTGTTATGCAGAGCCAAGGACATAACTGCACATGGTTTGACAACTAATCAGCAGTTCATCCTACCAGTGCTGTTCTGCAGCAGCTGAACACAGATCCCACACAAGAGTTTCCTAACTGCCCACCAGCAATTGTTGAGTGATAATACATGCAGTTCCCCACATGTTTATGCAGATACTAAGATTTATCTGACAGTTTTATACCCAGAAGCATGATACAGAGTAATTAAAATTAAAAATGTTTTGACAGCCAAAACAAATGGCTATATAAATTAGAAAGCTGTAAAAAGCAATGGTATCCCAAAATAAAGATCTATAGATAAATCAGAATGTTGCAGCAGAGAACATTTTAATACAAGCATGTTAATGTAAAGCAGCTCTTAAATATAGGCTCAGATTCTGACTGGAAGAAGTGTAATTTTCAGAACTAGAGCGAAGAGAAGCTGTGAGAGATTAAAGGGGGAAAGGTTTTCCTGCTAAACAAGGAGTGAAGGGGAAAGAAAGGACAGACCTTTCCAGTTGGAGGTAAAACTCCCAGAGAGGTGATGAGGTGGGGAGATGTGCTGCTGTTCAGAGTTTTTTCCTCAGTGTCTTGTCAAGAGGGGTGAAGTGAGTGCTGCAGCAACAGCAGAGGGCTGGAGGGCGCCTCAGCCCTGCATCTTCTACAGAGAGGAATAAGGAGCAATAAGGTCCCACCCTCTCCTGCTATGCTCCTGTAGCCATGCACTGCCCTGTCTTGTGCCCCTAAAAGCCAGGAACCATCCTGACTCAGGTTCTCACTCATGCAGGCTTGCACCAGAGGGCATTCGAGGGCAGCCTCCAGCTAAAAAAAAAAAAACCCAAGCCCACAATGACTAAACTGCAGATCTCTGAGATAAATCCCTTCCCCCTTACTTCTCTCAAGAGTTTGCAGCTACTTGCCTCACCGAGCAAGCAAGGGCCTGACCCTGAGCCCTTTAAGCAGCCCCTGTGGCTCAGCAATAGGTCTGGAGCAGGTCTTCTCTGCTGCTGGTTTACAGCCGACATCAGTCATGCTGCCTGGAGCACTCTTGGTGCAACAGCCCCTCTGGCCTCTGATGTCAGCCAGGGAGAAATGATCTCTTCAAGGCAGAGCAAGGTCTTAGTAAAGAAGTTTGCAAAGCTAAAAGCAGCATTAGGAAAAACTTCTTCACCGAAAGGGTTGTCAGGCTCTGGAATGGGCTGCCCAGAGAGGTGGTAGAGTCCTCCTCCCTGGAGGTATTTAAAAGAAGGATAGATGAGGTGCTTAGGGAGATGGTTTAGTGGTGGGATGGCAGGGTTAGGTTAAAGGTTGGACTCGATGATCTCAAAGGACTTTTCCAACCAAAGTGATGATTCTATGATTAACAGCTGTTGGAAAGATTATTTTCTGCCACAGCAATATCTGCACTTTTTTCTGTTTCTGCCTCAGCCATGGGACTGTGAGGGTTTGGGATGATAAGTGCTCTCAGGAATGGCAGCCCGGAGGTGACTTAGCATCACCCAATGCAGATTTCTCTTCCCAAGATGCGTTTTGTGTTCTCAAAAATGCTGTCACTCGGCAGGCTCATCTCACTCACCTCTACAAGTCCTATTAGAGTTATCTGGGGCTTGGGTGCACAGTTCTGTCCAATAGTGACAGTAAGGAGAAGGAAGATACAGTGAAAACCATGAATGTGCTCAGATTAGGGAGGAAGGTAGCTTCCTGTGGCAATTAAAATATCATTATAGGAGACATACTCCTTGCACTAAGCTGTATGAAACCCATCCCTGCCCCTTCCTCAAATGGGCTGAGTTCACTAGGATAGATGTGGTCTGTCTCTGGTTTCCCCATGCTGGCACAGCTTCAGGTAGCTTCAGCAGGGTGATTGTTTTTCCTCTAGCCACTACTGAACACAAAACCCACCTCAGGCTTTGGAGCTGAGAGCTGTTTGTGCTGAGAAGCAACCTGACTGAATAAACAACAGAGTGAAAAGTCTGACTTTCCTGGTTTATTCTCGCTAATCAGCTGGTTCTTGGAAAAGCACAGCTTTTGGGGAGCAAGGCAGAGAGAGCAAGTGCTGTGTGGCCATTCCTGGAGAGGTACACTTGTGCAGTGCAATGACTTCTGTTCAAGGAATATCATGTATCTGCATCAGATTTACAAGGAGGGGGGGGGCGGTGCGTATTTGTCCCTTTTTGGAATGGCCGGTACAGAATGCACATGTCCCCTCCAGGCCATGTAAACAAATGAGTCACGCTTTTTTTAAAAATCATACCCAGGCTGTATGGTGCTGGTTCTCCCTCTCCTGGGAAATGAAGCTTCGAGCCCACAGAATCTCTTAAAACCAAACTGATGACTTGGAAATGTAAGTTGTGTTTGTTTCTGTATGCTACCAAACACATGGGGACTGACTGACCACTCTGTTAACTCCATTGGCATTAAGCTGCAAATCTATAGCACTGAATGTAGCTTCATAGGTGTAACTCCACAGGATTGTAATAAATATTTGGGTCCTCTGAGCTATGTTAACATGACTTTTTTCTTGTGCTTGTAGAAACTATAGTTATTTTTTGCCTTGTACTCACAAAAGCTTGAGGTTGCAAAAGAAGCTTCTGTCATCTTCTCTGCTTCTGAGGTGACATGGCAGTAGTCGAACATAGCAAGCTTTGTTTCCCTGACGGCAACATGACGTAGTATCTGCTTGCTGTGAGGCTGAGATCCAGGAGCAGTTCATTCAGATGGGTTGTAGTGATTGCCTTGGGTTCACTATGCTGTCTTGCACATGGTGCTGCAACATTTTGACTGCTCATGATAGGCAATGCATGAGGGGGACATTTGAAATGAAATGTCTCAAAAAAACAGGTGACAGTCTGTAGCTAAATTGTCCTGGAGGGAAAATGCTAACCAAGGTCTTCAGAAGATTCATGCCCAGGGGCATGCAGCTCTGTGATATGTCTATGTAGGCACAATCTGAAGGACAAGAAGCCCTTTTAGCTCCTAGCATGAAGTGTCCTGGCATCCATCTTTCCATGGAAGTGTGTTCCCATGCTGACAAAGGAGGCAGTGAGATGGCACCTCTTTGTGTCCTTAGGTAACCACTCAGAAATGCAGCACTAAACCCCTCACAACAGTCTGTTCTTCCCACTGCCCACCCAGAAACACATGTGGGAGGCAAATACCAATCCAGCAAAAAGCCAGGGCAGGAAACTGAAATGCATAGCAAAGCGCAGCAGGGAACCTGACTTGGCACCTATCATGATCAGACTGCAGGGAAACGCAGGCAGAAATGTCTTGACAACACGGAGATTGTTTTCAGATTGTTCTCATTCTTTTCTCCAAGTGGTCCACAGCTTCATGCATTTGGGCCCCTCACTCTCTGAGGTATGTTAGGAGCCCAGCTCAAACTTCAGTGTGTCAGCTGTAATAAAAGAGGAAATTATTCACAGTGCTGGATGGAGCAAATTCAATTGCAGTCAACCTCCTCAGAGCATGTTCTGATTTTTAGGGTACTGATGAACACACACAACATGCTTCTGCCCTCCTAATCCTTAGCCCATCTCCTTGGGAATCACCTCTCTGTGTGGTTCTTCTACTAGCGAGGGTCTCTACACACAGTTATCTTCGATGAGACTGAGATGGGTACACACTGGGGCTGGACATCCGTCTTCTTGCTCTTTGACCCAGAGGTGAATTGTCCCACCTGATCCCAAATCCTGTTACACACGTGCCACTGATCAAATGGCAGAGACCATGCCTAAAGGCTTCAGACTAAAGAGGATGCCGCTACTTAATTTTACTCTGCCTTTCTCCAAGAAAAATCAAGTAATTTCTGATAGCTTTTGTGATTCCTACAAAGGAAAACTTCAGGCAATCCTAGATTGTGCCATGTGGTGTTTTCTTTGGTACTGCCTCATGATGATGAAGAAATGCTATTCAGTGGTAATAACTGTTGTGGGACACTTCTTAATTAATAAGGATGTGGATGATGGATATAGACAGACGTCACAATTCCTCTTTGCACTCTGAAGGATGAAAGTTGTTCTGCTGTGCTCCCCAGCAATGCATGTCCCTAAATGCCAGATCTGCAATGGAAACATCTGCCAGGTTTACATGTGTGCTCAAACCTGCCATTGGTTTTGTATATTGAAATACTATGAAGTAACTAATATGAATGTGGAAAAATCCTTGAGAAGAATGCAAGAAAGCCTCTGAAAGACTGGGTCTTGATTTTGACATGAAGACTTTCGACCTATATACGCAATTCTGTTCTTACAGGTTCTTACTTCTCTGAACAGGCTTGACCAGCGTTGGTCACCATATCTGTGAAAAATTTCAGACACACATACCACTGTGGTGTTTTTAAAAAAGTCCCTGTCAAATATCTGCTGTCTTAATTTCAAAGGAAAATCACATGAAGTACATATGGTCTTTACCACTAAGCTTGGATGCCACCAGATCACCTGTAATAGGTGCAGAGAGTCATTATTTAAACCACTATTCAAATTATTCCAAGATTAAATTCCAAATGGAGCAGCATTAAAATGCATAATCCCCACCTGCATAATGTTCTTCCAGAAATTACTCTTCCCATTTACAAAGTACTTCTATTTAGCAAAAGTGGTGAAGAAAACCCTAGTTTTTAATTCTCTAGGCAGGGATTGCTGAATATGCACACATCACAGAAAGTGAGAGACTGGTATTACAGGCTATGTAAAGTAAATAATGGATTGCTGATTCACTTGGCATTAACAAATGTTTATTTATAAGCAACCCAAATGACTGAAAATAAAAAAGTGTTGAGTAGTAAAGTATGTGAAATAGACATATTGATAAATGGAATGAAATTAAACCTGCTACAATGAAAAAATAAATCAGGGCTTTTTGTTAATGGATAGGTGATTGCTTCTCTGTTGCCATGGAAGATTTTCCTTTAACCTGACAAGATAAAAGGAAAAAGAATTCCATGAATCTGCCATCTGACTTTTTTATTCTTTTTTTTAAAAGTGCAGTTTTCTACAGCATTTAAAATACATTTAACAGTTTGACTTAAAGCATGAATATATTTCCAGAATAGATTCTGCAAAATCCTGTTAGAAGGAGTAACCATTTGCGTGACAGTAACCAGCACAGAGGCTAAAATAACAACAACCTTGAAGACAGACCTCTCAACAGATCATTTGCCAAAGAACTCACTTGCTAGTATCTGATGCTACAGTTGTCTGAGTAAGAGTGACATGATTTTCAAAAGCCTGGAGCATCCGCAAATCTCATGGGAACTGAAAACATGGGGGCATTTAGTATTTCTGAAAACTGGGTCATTTCTACTTAGCCATAACCAGTGTGGAAGCTTTACCCTTCACTCCTACAGGTCACATTAAAATCTGAAGTTCATACCTACTGCAGACTGACCAGCATGTTCATGGTATATAAATTTTACTACATCTCTGTGAAATAGGATTGCATCTTATATGTTTAGTTTACAGTTCAAAATCTCTGAACCCACAAAACCAGAGTAACTGCTTGGCCCAGTCTTGGCCTGCTGAGAAATGTAAATTATGCCATTCATGCTTTTGACCTGATACTATCCCAGAGGCTGGAAGTCCTCACATCTAGAGTGTTGAATTAGACCCAAGACTTCCTTGTGGGGAAAATTTTCCTAGGCAACAAATAGAAAACAGAGGCTTCTGCCATAGCTAGCTTCTTTTCTTTTTCCCCTCTCCTTCTCCCTCTCCTCTCCCTCTCCTCTCCCTCTCCTGTAGGGGACAGGAATTAGGGAGGATTGTCATTTCATCTGTTCCATCTGTCTGTTACAGACTTTTACTGTTTTGGGGTTCTTTTACAGGCGTCATACATACCACCCCTTGAGGCTGCTGTTAGAATAGATACGTGCCTTTCTCCTGCCTGCAGCCCAGGTGCAGAAACCATATGCAGCAGAAAACAGTGACCGGACTTCCAATAGCTCCATTGACTTAGCAGGAAAGGATAAGCGCTGATGCTAGCTCAGGAAGAGGGACCTTTGAAAGGTCAAGAGTAAGCTTCACTACCAGTGAGCTGCTGAAGTGTCTTATTTTATGTTTTTCTATTTTCTGCTTGGAAACTAAGAGGAGAGGCTTCAGGAAAAGGATTAACTACATGTGCAATGTCCTGGCTGAGTCCCACTGAGCAACATGGGTCTCTCCATGAGGCAGCCTGCACAGCTGGTTCTGACAAGGTACAGCAGTGTAACACCTTTGGATGGTCCCAGTATGAAGTGGTGAGTCTAACTGTAGCAGTCACACAAGCAGAAAAGGGTGACTGAGCAATAGGCAGGGCAATCACCAGCAACACACCAACCAAGAGGAGCCAAAGCCTCCCTGTAGAGAAAAGGCTCTGAAGCTCTTTGAAAGGGGACACCACATAGCCCAAAGTTTGCCCGAGGTCCATTTCAGTGTCACGTTGCTCAGCCTCACCTGTGGAGCCAGGCACCTTTGCCTACCATGTGCCACAGAGCGTTCTTCAGCTCCTGAGCCACCTCTAGCCCTAAGTATGCAAACATTTGGGGGCATAATATTTTCAAAATGCACTCTACAGTTCCCATATGCTATTGAAAGAACTGAAATTGAGGTGGCATGGGGGGGGGAAGTTAATTAAATGGTTAATAAATAGATACTAGTGGTTGCATTATAGTAATTTAAACTCAGTATGTTATCTATCTTTTCTATCTCCTGCATCTGTTCTGATTTTCTGTTTCATTGTGAATGTATACGACACTCTAAGATAAGGTAGCTTGTTCATCATGTGACAGGGAGAAATTAAAAAGACAGTTGGTATTTTGGCGTGTCATTTTGTTGTTATTAGCATAAAATAAGAACTGCTTTGCTGTGTAGAGTTTTCAGGTCTTGCAGGTGCTGTAAGGATTCTGCATATGAGATGTTGCACCTTTTCAAGTGTGGTCCATTTCGCCATCAGTAGTCAGGGACCACATTTTTATCAGATTTGGGGTGGAGGGGAGGGCTGTATTGTAATGGCACCTGGAAGTTTCAGCTTGCAACAATGCTGCTGTGCCAGATACTACTGAAAATGAGAGAGGAGAAAAAAGACAGCCTTTGTTGCAGAGAACTTAAAATGTATCAGACAGGGATGGCAGGAAGACAGACAGGCAAGAGCAATGAAATATGATGAGACAGCCTGAAGGAGCAATGTCAGGGAGCCTGGCAACTTATTCAAGCCTTTTTTATGTGTTTTCTAGAATTGTTCTAGTTGTGCTCACAAAAAAGACTGCAAAGAACTTATTCAGAACTCTGCAGGCAAGTTAGTAAGGAGAAATCAGCCTTTGCCTTTTAAGAAAAAGTTAAATCAAAGCAAGGGAGTTTGAAGGCGTTCTTCAGTCCACTGAAAAACAAAGAGAAGGGGAAGAGGAGGGTAAGATACTACCAAACAGTTGCCCTTCAAATCATGAAACCCTTGAAATAAGCTCCTCCTTGCTTTCCACTCTGGAAACTCTCAAATAGAGTTTGGCCAAAGATGATGTGCTAGGGCTAGCAAGGAGGACCTGAGAAGGTTCTTCATGATACCTGCCTCAAAGGTGCAAAAGAGTAATTAGGGAGTAGCCAGCAGGAAACGAGGTCTTCACCTCTCTGCAGTGCTGAGTGGAGAGAGAAAAGAGGATGTAAGTCAGAGCAGCCCATTGTCCATGCTCTGGATTTCACTGGTAGAGGCCTGAAGAAGGTCTTGGAGGGTGCCATGGAATTAGTCCCATGCATGCATCTCCCAGGGGGTTTCCAGTGGGCTCCCTGCAACTGCTGCTTCGAGGTATGGTCAGATCCATTAACCACACTTCTACTGGTCTTGGTGTTATGTATTTGGACCAAATGACTAGTGATTACACTAATTTGAGGATATTCAGTTCAAGATACTTTACAACCTGAGCAGTCACCTTCAGAAATCAGGACTCTGGGGATGTTTCAGACTGAGCAAGCCAGAAATACAAGCCACTTCAGAATGACAGCAAAAATCCTGGTCAGAGACTTCGAAGTGCTAACTGTTCATCCTCATTTGTAAATTTCCCTTGAAATCAGACATCTTGAGGATTTTCCCTTTTTGGTAGTTAAAAGCAATGTGATAGGATGATTTTTTTTGGTGCGTGTTTAGAAGCCATGTGAGCTTTTACACCTGCATGCAAAACAAAATAAATATATTTTGTTACTACTTTGAACCATATAGCCACTTCTATTAAAAGCTGCATGCAAATAGCTATCTTTAGTGTGCCATAGATTAGTCATATTTGTTTTCCAAGGAAGATTATAAATAGTGTTTAGGGGGAAAACAGAGAGTATTTTGCAAATGAGCCCAGATGGAAAACTAACAGATGGCCTAGTACTGTATTTTGTATGCTCAGCCCTACATTTAAATTAAAAATTTTCATAATTAAGATGAAGGTCTGTAACAACACTAGCTACTCTTCCTATGGCAGCATCATATATCATGTATCACAGGTATGAATGGCAGACTTTTCATAAAATAGTGGTAAAACATATATACAAATTCTGCTACTTAGTTAAAACTAAGGGAGGGAATAAAATGCAGTTCATGGAAATTGAAGAAAGGGGAAAATAAAAACCTTTTATACAAACATATGTCATATAATAAAGATGTCTACCACCATCTGGCCCTTTTCCCCTGCAAATTGAATGACCCACCACCTCACTTGGTAGGGGAAGGAGAAGAAGGATCACACTTGTTATGTGCCTTCAGCCAAGAACCAGGAGGCCAGTACGATTTTCCTATTGCATTACTTGAATGAAGTGGGGTTCTTGAGTTTTAATAAACAGAAGATCAGGAGAAGATGGTTGATGAACTGTGGCCCTACGCACACATTATATTCTCAGAACTGAATCAAAAGCAGTGATTTACATGCTAATATTTTCCTCCCATAAGTTGGCATGTATATGCATGTAGGTGTTAACTGCCAGAGACTCAGTTGCTAAAGCAAGGGCAGTACCTTGCACATGGTCTGACAAGTCAGGAGATAGAGCAGGCAGAGCAGGGGCTCTTCCCTCAGCCTGCAACCCCAGCCTGTGCTCCTCACTGTCCGCAGCATTGACACGGCATGGGAGAGATGCAACACCTGCACTCACACCCAACAGCCTCTCTACATCTCCAGTGTTCGTTTCGTGTCATCTGTGAGAGGAGGGAAGAAGTGCTTCTTTTAACAGCAGTCTGTAAGCAAGCTGCATTGAAGTCAATTGCAAGTTACACTTGTTCTTGGGCCACCCAGGATTCAGGAAGGGTAAAAATGGCTTCAAAGTGTTTCTGTCTTCCTACTGTGCTCTCTGAGATGTTTTCCCCAATTGTCCCAAGTCAGGCACAACCTTGTGGCAAGAGGGATGGTCTCTGTACAAGCCACAAACACCACCCAAATCTACCTGATACTCTTGAATATCAGCACAGTTCAATAAAAATGACACTACCAAAAGACCCCAGACTGCAACTCACTGGGCTTACAAACCAGTTCACCGTGGTAGAAAATATGTGCTTTGGTATCAGATAGCTTCTTCTATTGCTCTCACAGTCATAACATTTAAGTGCCGTACACAGCACGTTAAATAGTGTGACTCAGAACTATCATCTGGCTCATTTTCCAGCTCAGCCTGTCCCCATGGAGGGAATTTGATGTACAGCAGAGTGCTTTGCTTTCCGAGGATAAATGCTATTTTTTCACATGTTGCTGCGTATACATTATCAAAGGAAATCCTGAAGCTGCATGCCTTGCCTTGGAGAGGAGCCGGGGGCACTTGTGACAGTCACTCCCACCTGTGGGAGCTCATCCCACAGGCACAGGTCAGCTCCCAGGATGGCAGAGACAAGCTTGCCCTTTTTGATAACAAAAATAGCTTCAAAAATAGGGCAAAACCACCAAATCTAGAAACTTACTACTCTTGATTAACCAACCTGATAGCAGAGTTCTTAGGCGTTCGTGTTACTACTTGTAAAACCAAGTAAGAGGCTGTTTCCTTCCAAGGGAGAGCTGCTGTAATGCTGTCAGTCTCTAACCACTCTTTCAGAATTTTCTGCGTAGGTTTGACATTTCTGGAAGTAAATCTTTAAGAGAAATGCCCACTCGTTGAATTCTCCCTCCCTGCCTTTCCTCATGTGTGTATCGCTGATCAGGTGCCTGCAGAGACATCTGCTGGCTGTTACACATCTTGAGTATTAATTTATTATATGGAAGATAGAGAATTCCTCAAATCACGTTTAGATTCTTTCATATCTTTCTCTGTTTCCTGAAATTTGTTGAAAACAGATTTGGTTGATTTAGCAAGGGAGGAGTAAAGAACTGAACTGTTTGGTTTCTGTGATGAGATTTAGTAAGCTTTTTGAGTTGCCGGAAATCTAGTTCAAGATATAGCTCTGATTTTAGTGGTTGAGCTCTTGGCATTGGCAATAGTAGAGTTGGATTAATTTAGAA
Organism: Egretta garzetta; assembly: GCF_000687185.1. NCBI lineage: Eukaryota > Metazoa > Chordata > Aves > Pelecaniformes > Ardeidae > Egretta > Egretta garzetta. Next base: position 491,074 of record NW_009260129.1, read on the forward strand.
GTTTATGATGACTCCCAGATTCTACGTGACATTTCCTAACATCTTATGCATGTCCCAAATAATAGTCTTCTGTCTTTGCTTCTGCATTGCAAGTGCAAATTTGTCAAAGTAAAGAATATTCTTTATCTACTGGTGCACTATTTGGAAAAGCCACACTGCCATGAAGGTAGACACTACCTTCTACTTCAATAGTTTTTATGGCTTGCAGTTCTGTATGTTTGTGTTTGGGAAGACATGCTTTCAGTTCTTGCAATAAGCCACTACTCTCCCCACCCCATCCTGCACTCCCCATTGACGCTGTTAAAGTTCAAACCAGTTCCACCTTAAAAGGTTGACTCCACAGTTATCAGATAATTTACACCATTCTGCAGACCTGATAATCCAAGGCACTGAAATACCAGTTTGATAATCCAGCAACATGCAATCTAATCTGGGCTTTCAAGGCAAGTGAATTTGACTGTAAATCAGTTCTGCACAGAGGTTTTTCTCTTCTGTTCTTAATTACACCTGTGCAAATCTTCATTTGTTTATCATTGCCAAATATATTTTGGGGGCTATTTGCTTTCCCAGAAGGCACATTTCCATATTGAACACTTCTCCAAAAATGAAAATGTCTCAGTCATTAATTCAAATGTGCCACAGAAAATAGTTAATGTTCTCTTAGTTGATGTTACCTGAATTTTCAGCCCATAGTTCTAAAAACCTATGTGGCTATAAAAGTAGCAGGCTTAAAAATCCAACTGCTTATTAAGGATGTAGGAAAACTCATTTTGATTGTGTTTTGTCATTTTTTTCAGTTCCAGAAATCTTTAAGACCCTGCTATGCACATGAGCCACTGATTCTATCCTTACAAAGAGGAAGTGATGGGATGTTTTCTCATGCACATTTCCTCAGGTGGGAAAGGGCACGCAACAAACACATGTGCTCAATAGGGCTTTAAAATGAGCTTTATTTTCTATGTCACATTTTGTAGAAAATTTGCAAATAGAAGGCTGGAGTTCAGCCTTCTTCATGTGGAAGAGCTCCAGAACTAGCCCCAGAACTCCACCGGTGGTGGGGTTCACCTGGGGCTGCAGGGAGGCACAAGGGAGGCACGGTAGACAGAGTCTGGCTGCCCAAGCCATGCACAGCCCTGTTCTCCTCCACAGTGAAGAACCCCAGCTGGCATGTGGGTTTGCTGCTGCAATAATATTTCTCAGAGGTACAATCTCTGGAAAATATTCAAGGCATAGTAGATAGCAAAGAAAAAAAAAAAAAAAAGGAAATGTCAAAAGTTCCTAGTACTAGGGCATATGAAGGAATTCATGAGGGGATTTTCACCTAATTCAGCTCATGTTAAACTGAAGACAATACAAGCACCAGATCTCCCAACGATTCTACACAGTTAGTATACCAGACCATTGCCCAGGTGACCTGCCCAGGAGACGGGTTATTTCTTTCAGGTAAAACCAACAGGTTTATCTTTTTCTCTGTCCCATTTTTTGTGTAAGTATATCGTCTTCATGACTGCAGGAGTGTGGCCTTTCTGTGTCACTGTGAATAAAATGACTCAACACTTTTAATAGGGCCCCAGTTCAAAGGAAGCTGAGTGGTCATCACTGTTAAGATCTGGGCCTCGTGGATGTCAGTCCCCTTGGCTGACACTTCTGTAACTTGAAGGGTGGTGGAGTGGCTCTCCTGGAGCAGGCTGAAGCAGAGGTTAATATCTGCAGGGATATCCATGCTGCGGGAGCTTGTGCACCTCACTCTTAAGAGCAGACTCCCATGATGGAGCTTTTTCTCAAGGGGTGCTCAGACCAGGAGTTTGATTTAGATGCTCACCATGTTAGATGCAAAATGGTATTTTGGGAAATGTGTGCTAGGGCATTGTACAGGAAGCCCCCATCACTGGTTAATACAGGGGAGGAATTACCAGCTAGTGCATTTTCCCCAGCTAGATTCAGAAATGGCTATTTTAGGAAAGGTGTTGAAATACTCACACAAAGACTCTCCTGCTGCCAGTGGACCCATCGGATGGAAAACCGTTGGTGTGACAAATGAATGTGTGACGGAAAGGTTGAGGACAGCTGCCAGTTTTAGAGTAGTGTCCCCAGCACAATTGACCAGATGGAAGCAGTCACGGAGAGGTGGGGATACAAGCTATTGCTGTGCCCACAGGGTTAATCATGGGAAAGATGTAAGGCTCAACAGCAGGTGAAGAGACTTGGGGAAGGACCTCTGCCTTCGTTTTAACCTTGGGATGTCCTTTCTCAAAGCATTCCCCAGCTGTTTCAATTCAAAAATAATGAAATGGTCATTTTCAAGCATGATAGTTTTCCTGGTGTTCTTCACAGATGAAAAATCTCAGTGGCAACTAAAACTGGAGTCCTGACCTTGATCTGGGAAAAGGAGGAAAATGAGGATAAGAGGAGGGTTGTTTCATGACTTGAAGCAAACAGAGCTCTGGAGCATCTGCCTCGCTCCTTTCCCCTTAAACTTGCATGTCCTGACCAAGCCTCGTTGTCCATTTAAGAATGTAAACCTGTCATCATGATCATTATGTTTTCTTGAGAGGAGAATTTTGTTTACACGTGGCACCCCCATGCTGGTAAAACTTCCTCTTCCTTAAAGAGGTTGTTTTGTTTTGTTTTTTCTTCAGCAGGTTTGGGGGCATCATTAATTATCAAATGTCAAATGTGTGGTTCAATACCTTATTATAAGCACTTTAACTACTGACAGATGAGGAGTAAAATCCCTAAGTGGATTGTTTCACAGTACGACATAACTCACAAATGCGAGGGGAACCATGGGGCTACTGCTTTGTGCTAGTATCTCTAAGAAAAAGGGGGTTTATTTCTAACATCTGTTCTCTGCTTACTGTGATGTCCTTCAGCTAATGCAGAAGTTCCTGCTGCTTGCGGAAAACAGAACAAGATTTTTAAAATTATTTTTAAATTCCTTTCAAGTATGGCTCTATCTGATTCATTTTGTTTCAGGAACAGAATTCAATAGCCTGTCTCCAGCAGGA
>NW_009260129.1:494109-503534 GCF_000687185.1 Egretta garzetta
AGGAATTTATATGAGAGCACATGACTGTGAGCATTTGTCAAGGTTAGCTGAGGTGAGGTGAAGGCTTCCTATCCTGGCCTGAGGGGAGGGTTGTAATTTTTGCAGTGGGCAGGACTGCCTGCAATCTTGCAGCTGATCTAAAATTCACCAGGGCTCAACCCTGTTCCTGCCTGCTGCAGCCTACTCCGGTTCAATACACTGGTAGGACTGGTGCACCGGTTGGTGGTGGAGGCACAGCCCACTGTCACAGGCAGGTCTGATAAGGATTCCTTCTCCTGGCACATTGTTTTGGGAGCCTGCAAATACCAGGTGAGGTCAAGGTAGAGGGAAAGATATGCCTGGAAACAGCAGGCTGTGTGACTGATGGGCAAGTGGGTGACTATACACTCCTAAGCTTTGCTTGTGGTTGCAGAGCCCTGGAAAAGAGGGCTGGAGTCTGTTCACAGGGCTTATGATCAGCGCAGGGATTCAAGCACAACCTGATGCATAGGCCTGTCCTCTTCAGAAAGGTGAATTCTGCTTGATGGGAGAGTTTATACCTTAAGCTGTTCTGCTCTGTTATCACATAGACACGGTGGGTATCGCTCACAATGAAAATTCAGTGTCATATCTTGAACAAGCAAGTCACTGAGACGGAAGCTGCCACAGCAGTGAGGATAAATGCTGGCTAAGTGCAGCACTTCTAAATGCTCTAGAAATAATGTGGCATGCAAAATTAAGCACAGGAAGATTTATGCATCAAGCATTCCCCTCTGTTTAACAAGGATGCAGTGAAAGTCCAAGGCACTGCAGTTGGGATTATATGACCGGTCATGATACAAACAGAGCAAACTTCAGCAGAGGGACTGAGAGCTGTTTTGTTTCCTGAAGCTGAACAACAGACCAGTGGAAACATAACAGGCCTACTGTGGCTGGGAAATGGGGGCTGCAGAGGAAACTTCTTCTGTGAATGTGCTTTACACATCTTTTTCAAATTCTTAGAGCAGAAAGAAACTTATTCTCTCCTGTTGTTATGGGAGAAAATGAAATCCCTATGTTAGATCCTGAACTCAGTTTTATTTGCTGTTTGGGAATCTGCCCAAGGAAAGGCTAGGTAAAAAATGGATATTAGGACAGCAGGATTTTACCCAAGTTTCAGTAAAGCAACATTGAGGATCATCATAACTATCTGAAAAAAAATCTTGCCTACCTTGGTCTGGGACAGGCAGCTAAACGAATGGCTCTGGCACCAGAATTTATATCCTCTTTCCAAGGCCCTCAGGGAGCGAGTACATATGCTTTTATGCATTTCCTGAAAAAAGCACATTCCTGGGCTGCTGACTAATAGCTCCAAAAAGAGCACGGAGGTGTCTGCAAAACTCACCTGATGTGACTTAGGCTGCCCACCTGGCTTGGGCTGCTGTCGCCTCCCTCCCCTGCTTGTTGCGCTGCACTCCCAAAGCCTGACATGCCGGTGTGGCCTCAGGGGGCATACCCATGCCCTACCCAGCTTCTCCTATTTCATGGTGTGTTGGCTATATGGCAAGGGCAGTTAAGCAAGGCAGTATTTCTGCGAAATAACGCTGCTCTAAAGATACCATATTTTACTCTTGCTTCAAGCCACATTTTCAGTATTGTCCTTCATGCACACAGTTCCACCATCATGCCTGCAGGGAGCTCTGTCCTGACCTCCTCTGTAGTGCAAGGCTGTGGGGAATAGACACACAGCATGCTGAATACGGTTCCTTAAGGCTAACACATTGGTAGAGTTACTGGACTCCACAGTCTTATGCAGTTAAAGAAATACAAAAACTTGCACAGTTCTGTTGTGGTTTTTGGCTCCAATTCTGCCATAGATGTGCAATTGAGTTGTATTCCTAGTGTGTTGGATAACTCCATAGAGAGATATAGAGAAGAAAATAAAGAAGTCATAAAGGTTATCTTAAGTACCTGAGATAGACATCTTAGATAATCTTTGTACAGATAGCTCTTAAATCAGGCCTGCAGAAATAGTTTTCCAAGTCCTGTGTCATAGCAGGGTACTGGAGTTTATAATAGGTAGTGACTAAAGAGACAGGAGCAACCTTGTCTTTGTTAGGATATTTTCAAACAGATGGGATGCCAGCTTTTTAAAAGCTGCCAATTTTTGTTCTTAGAAATCACCTTTCAGCCCACAATAAGGAAAATGGAGATGGTCCTTATTCCTGCCTTGGGCGGCACTGCCTCTCTCTCTGGGGTTGGGTCTTGCTGGAGGGGAAGCCGGGCATCAGCTCTGTGACCCTTAATTTTCCCTTGTTCCCACATGGGGTGTTACAGAGGAACACAGCTGCCTGAAAAGTGTTGTTATTATTACAATGCTGCAATCAACAAAGTACTCTGAAGCTGGGAAAAAAGCAGGCACCCCTGGCTTCCCATTGTTTCTTGGGCCTAGTGCTTTGCCCAATGGGTTACTTTGTGATTTTGCACTGTTTCTTGACAAATTGTACTAAACACCTTGATAAGGAGCAGCCAGACCACCTCTTTTTGCAAGGGCTTTTATTCCTACTGTTTTAGTGGCAGCACAGATATCAAAGTGAAGATCTTGCTGCTGTCTCTGACACTTAGTGCACTGCAGCATCTTTAAAATGTGGTCTATATTTTAGGGTGGGAGATATTGACAGAGCATCAGCTGCAGGGGAAACCAGTGAAAGGACAACATCCTGTTCAAAATTAGGTTTGTTTGTACAACGCAAGGAAAAAAAATTAAAAAAATAATAAGCACAGCTGGTGCTAAACCACTCTGGTGTGCGTCTTTCTCTCTTTCTCGTGGTAACTGCTCTTCAGTGAGCCGCAGTGCAGTCACTCTGTGCTGCTATGCCTTTCTCCTGGTGCAGATGCACACGTGTGTCGAGCCCCCACTGCCCCCGCACAGAACAGAGGCAGCGCTGGCCTCTTCCTTCTGTCTTGCTGCAGCACCTTGGCTTTCCTTGTTCCCAAGATTTTGCCCTCTTCCTTTTCCCTCTTTTCATGCTTCCAACACCGCACCCTGTCTCAGGATCTCCCGGTTTCAGCTTCCTTGGCTGATTGTTCCTTTTAACATTATCTTCTCTGCAGAAAGGGCTGATTTCTGTTCATCTTGTTTTCAAGACTGCCACCATTCCCTCTTGCCCCAAGGATCACATCTCCCTTCTATGCTCATCCTTCCCCCTTTACTGTCTTTCAGCATCCTTCCATTGAAGAGGAGTGGCTCTCCCATCTCTCAGTCCCACCACTTCTATTTTCTTCCTGGCATCACGTTTAAAATATACCTACTGATGCAAGTGCCTTGTTTGTTTTTTTTTAAATCTAAACATCTATGCAGAGAAATCCAACAAACAAATAAAATCATCCAGGTTGTTTCCTCCTCCTCCTATTTTCCCTGGGGCACTTAAAAAACTCTTTATATAACTTTGTGCCACAATGGAACCTGGCTTTTTTCTGAAGGAGGAAAATGTGTGGATGGCTGTGCCACAGGCTGGGTCTGGAGATATGGAAGACAATCAAATCCTTAAGGACATAAACCTTTGAGCCAATCTGCTTGTAGCTTTTGATTTCTGGGCCTTTTCTTTTTTTATTTTTTTCTTTTAATTGTCTGCAGGTGTTTTATTCTTATTCCTAAGTGGTAAAAAATGTTGAACATCTACCTATCTTTATAGGGAAACAAAAATGCTGATAGATCACATCTACCCTAGCTCTCAAAAGCAAAGTAGCAATAGTGGAAGAAGATTATTTTTTAACCCCATCTTTCTGCTGCATTTATAAATCAGAGCAATATTACTGCTCCTGCAGCTAGAGAAAGGCATAACAAGATTGTTTTCCCCTCTGCTTTATCACACGCTTTGGTGCTGAACAAATTGTAATGAGCAAACTACCCCTTGAAAGTAGTTCTTTCTCCAGTTTGCAAAAGATGTATGCACTGGCTTACATTCTGACAGATTGTTTTGTTCATAGGAGTTTGAAATACGCTTTGTAGACATACATAAGTTCATGATTTCCCTTGCAAACAGTTTGCTTCAACTGTCTGTAGGTTGATCAACCCTTACTAGTGGGTCAGCAGCAAAAATTCAGACAAATAATTTGTTTTCTTACTCAGAAAGCAAGAAACAATAGTAAACCATGCACAGCATTGCTTAAATATACAGGTGTTCATGAATACAGATGTGAAAGGCCACTTACAAAAAAACCATGAGCTGTGTAGGAAAGTGCATGTGGCAGAATCATTGGGTAGTTCAAGATTTAAGAAAATGCTCATGAATAATTATGCCTTGCCTTTTTTTTCACCCTGCTTTTCCTCTGATCTGCTGCCCATCTTTGCTGGACCTCCCTGGTTTATTACAGAGTAACCCCTGCAGGATGGCGTTCTTGGATGGAGCACAGAAAAAGCCCTCTTTGTATAATAAAAACAATGTGAGGGAGTCATTTATTGGATTGGCATGTTGTTGTTTTTGCTGCTTGAATGGCAGATTTACAGGCCTTTGCTGTGTAGGTATTTATTGCTGAGATGGGGGAGGAAACTGAATCATAAACATCTCGGTGACTTTGAATAAAAGCTGAAGAAGTGCTGAGGTCATTTTAGCAGCTTGTGTTTGCAGAGTGCAACAGAAGGTGTTCAGCAGAAGACAAATGCTTGCCTCGGCCAGCTACACTAGAGACCTACTTAATTCACGTTATTAGCTATTGTTTGTTTCTATGGATGAGGTACAGAAAAACAGTTCTCTTCTCAGTAAGCTACTTTGCCTACAATTTACTCTTCCCAGAAAGATCCTTGTGATTACAATATTGAAAAAATATGGCGCCAAAGGGTAATTGAGACCTTGTCCCACTACCCAGCCAAAAATGTTATTTTGTATAATTAAGCCTCATTTTGAGAGGCATAAAACCCCTTACATTAAGTTGCTTACCCACTCCAAATACTAGTGTAGGAGGTGGGATTAGGACAGGAATGAAAGGAAACACGTCAAAGTCAGAAACTGCTCTACACCACAGGCTTGTGTGTGCCTTCTTGGGGCACCCTCCTCACCCACCAAGATGTGTCTCAAGAGAGACCCTTGGCTGCACAAAAAGCAGAGCACAGACCTTTCTTCCAGCAGGCTGCATGAGGGGGTTGAGGAGAAGGCTACGGATTTTGATGTGGCATTAGCCCTACATAAAAGAGAAAGAGCTGCTTAGAAAATTATTTAAAATCTACAAGCAGCTAATGTATCTAACTGTAGGAAACTGGATATTTTGCCAGCAAACACAAACACCTCCAAATATTCCTGTATGTTTCTCCCAAGAAGATGACAAAGTTCAGGGCTACACGTTACACTTGGACTCTCAAAGCCTTCATAGCAGAACTCGTTATCACCTTATGACAGCAAATGCTATCACCAGAATAAAAAAAAATTTAAAAATTATAAGAATGTTCATTTTAGCTTAAATTTTTTCAGCTGTGATGCCCCCACATACACACATCTCAACTAGTTTTAGTAAGTGCGTTCACACAAATACTCACACAAATACTGACAAATACTGTGATGTGTGCCCGTCACCGAACCGTGTTTTATGCATTAAGGAGAATAGTGGAAACACAGGTCAGAAAGATGCTTTGGGTAACTTAAGAAATTGCTCAAGCTTGTATTTATTTATTCAGAAGTCAGTGTACAGGATGCTCATTTTGTATTTACTGTCTGACCAATGTTTGCCTTTAGCCCTTTTTCCTCCTGACGTAATCCTGATATAATCCTATGTAAGGATTTTAATTTCTGCGCATTTAGTAGCTTCACTTTCCCATAGCTCCACTACAATAGTGATAACTTATTCAATTTCTGCAAAACACCAAAATCTGATGTGTAAAGTTCATTCCTGCAGAACCTAATCTTCCACTGTTTTTGTTTGAAGGTTCTGTATCCCAGCACTTCCCACACTTGTACTGACATAGGAGAGCAAATACACCTTTCAAATATAGGAATTTTTTTGCGGCTAGACCGAAAGCCTATTTCTACCTTTGTCCCATTCCTCTCTGATGTTGCAAAATTAACCTTTTCCTGCTGCCTTCACCAGGGCATGGCATCCATGTGTCCCTACCACACCACAATAGTAAGACTCCCATGCCAGAAGTCAAGGTGGTATCTTAGGGTTCCCACAACTGATTTCAACTCGCCTTAAAATCCAGCACCTGTGCAGCCTTGACTACTAGTAAAGTAACTGATTAAACCTGATTTGTGAAGCTTGCATCCCCTCTTGGTGGCTGAGACCTGAGGGGCATGAACTGCCACCTCAGCCAACATGTTCTTTAAGATTGGAGCATCTTTGCAATAACCCTGCTTTGAGCTGGGTCTGGACCAGGTGACTTCCGAAGGCACCTTCCAGTCTAGAATTTGCATAGCAGTCCAAGGGAAATACTAAGTTCTTGTGGTGTGCAGGATTATAGTACCACACTACTCTTCACCCACCTGCATGTCACCATAGTAGCCTAAATTGATATAGCTAGACTGAAACTAGCAGCAATAGGGAGCTTTAATCGTGTAACTCAAGTGCCCCCTGTTCACTCTAGGAAAGAAAGAAATTATTTAATTCAGTCCTCCTTTCAAGCACCTCCCCATGCTGGGAGGGAGGAAAAGCTATGGTTTATTGATCAGCAACGGCATCTATCCCTGAAACTGGTATATCATTAAAGGATGGTCAAGATTTGCAGGAACTGCCTGGTGTGTATGATATGTAATCTGCATTTGCCATAATGACTTTGAGGAAGCCTGTTCAGCAGCTGTTGTGTGACAGTCGTATAAGAGGAGAGAAAGAGAAAGCAAGGAGAGAATTTCCCCCGTTGCTCCCATCTCAAATCAGCCCTCTCAAATCCCTAACTGTCTAAAACAAGAAAGTGTCAACCTCAGTCGCTTTTGGAGCCCTGGGGATCTGAGTTTGCCTGCTGGAGAGATAATTTGTTTTCCTCCAGGCAGAATGTATCACTCACACTTCCCAGTACAAGTGGGTTTTTAATCTCTTTTTAAAGCAAAAATATACCAATTAGCTCTGTTTGTAGTTTGCCAGGTCTTAATCCATGAGTGGAGACAGGTAGCTCAATGCCTGTAAAATCTGGTTTGTTACATAAAAATCTGGATGCTGGACACAGAATTGCTTATCAAGGTTCTCAGGCTCTATCCACAGGTCTGTTACTGTGTCCCAGGAAACATTTCGTCCCTACCTCTGACATAAAAATAATCCTGGTACTGACTTCTCAAGTGTTGCCAAGACTTGAGGGGTGAATTTCACAGAATCACAGAATCGTAAGGGTTGGAAGGGACCTCAGGAGATCATCTAGTCCAACCCCCCTGCTAAAGCAGGCTCACCTAGAGCATGCTACACAGGACTTCATCCAGGCGGGCTTTGAATATCTCCAGAGAAGGAGACTCCACAACCTCCCTGGGCAGCCTGTTCCAGTGCTCTGCCACCCTCAGAGTGAAGAAGTTCTTCCTCATATTCAACTGAAACCTCTCGTGTTTCAGTTTGCATCCATTGCCCCTAGTCCTGTCGCTGGACACCACTGCAAACAGACTGCTTCCGTCCTCTTGACTTCCGCCCTTAAGATATTTGTATGCGTTGATGAGATCCCCTCTCAGTCTTCTCTTTTTCAGGCTGAACAAGCCCAACTCTCTCAGCCTTTCCTCGTAGGGGAGATGCTCCAGTCCCTTTATCATCCTAGTAGCTCTCCTCTGGACTCTTTCTAGGAGTTCCTCGTCTTTCTTGAACTGGGGAGCCCAGAACTGGACACAGTACTCCAGGTGGGGTCTCACCAGGGCAGAGTAGAGGGGGAGGAGAACCTCCCTCGACCTGCTGGCCACACTCCTCTTAATACACCCCAGGATACCATTGGCCTTCTTGGCAACAAGGGCACATTGCTGGCTCATGGTCAGCTTATTGTCCACCAGGACTCCCAGGTCCCTCTCAGCAGAGGTGGCATTGCTCAAGGAACAACGTCAGGGCCGATCCTGTTCAGCATCAGCATCATCAGTTACCAGCACAAGGGGCGGAAGGCACGTCAGCAAGTCGGCGGGTAATGGTAACCCAGAGGGGGGGGAAGCAGTTCACGGCCTTGATGGCAGGATTAGTCTTCAGAGGTACCCTGGATGAGACAGAGGAACGGGCCAAGAGGAACCTCCTGAAGTTCAGCAAACACAAAGACACTGTCCTGTCCCTGAGCTGGAATAGCCCCCAAGCATCAAGATGGGGTTGTGGACCCACTGGTTGGAGCAGCTCAGCCAAAAAGCATTGGGGTGCTGGCAGGCAAGACGAGGTGGCTTCCCCCAGAGCCCTCCCAATCCAAGGGGTTCTATGATTCCTAATAACTGTATCTCCCAAAGACCAACTTGACTTGGCCCTGGGTTTTTTCATCTTTTTTCACATGTCCCCACCAAAGCATACATAGTCACAGATTTTTGTAAACAGTGATTTCGTAGGTCAGCAACCTCAGTGGAAGAAAATTGTGTGTGTGTGCATGTGCGTCTGTTGGGTACAACTGTCAGCAGCAAAAAACGGAAGATGCAATTTAGCTCCTTTGTGAAGTTGCAGCATTCTGTTGTACTTGGTGCAATTTCCATTAAGAAGATAATGCCAAGCATGCTCCTTTTTACCTTCCTCCTATAGACTGTGAACATCTCTCTGCAACCCTTCCCCTTTCATCTTCTCCCCAGCTTTTACCTCCCTCTGTGTCAAGAGGCAAAGGTCCAACTCTAAGATGGTGCAACTGTGTAACCCTGGCTCAGGCTGCTGAGAAAACAAAGTTGTGGCAAGCGCTGCGCAATGGCGTGTAGGAAGGTGCAGTACAACCGGCAGCAGAGCTAGGCTGTCCCGTCTGGAGTTGCCAGTAGCTCACAGGATCAAAATGATGAATACCAGCACAGAAATTATTCTAACCACAAAGAGAATGAAAACAGGGAAAGAATCATAGAATTGTAGAATCATTTAGGTTGGAAAAGACCCTGGAGATCATTGAGTCCAACCGGAAACCTAATATTGCCAAGTCCACCACTAAACCATGTCCCTAAGTGCCACATCTACCTGCCTTTTAAATACCCCCAGGGATGGGGACTCAACCATTTCCCTGGGCAGCCCCTTCCAGTGCTTGACAGCCCTTTCTGTGAAGAAATTTTTTCTAATATCTAATCTAAACCTGCCCTGGTGCATCTTCAGGCCGTTTCCTCTCGTCCCATCACTTGTTGCTTGTCACTTATTACTGCCAGACAGCTGTGAACCAGTGTCATCAGTGCCCTGGTGTTGGACGTGGCGGTCGATGGCGGCTTGGCAACGGTGCCTTTCTGCTCTAGGGAGAGGCCGAGGCCTGCCCGGCCGGTGGGGGCTCCTGTGTCCTACCGGTGACCAGGTCAATGTTTACCTTGGAGCTTGTCAAATCCCGGCCCTCGCTTCTTCGTATGCGCTCCCGATAAACAACA
>NW_009260129.1:504042-513066 GCF_000687185.1 Egretta garzetta
GCTGCGTGCATTGGTATAAAGGCATTTCAGTGAGGCAGTTGAGCACCTAGGCTTCCCTGGAGGGATGAAAGAGGATCTGCCACAGCCAAACCCACGTTTAGGGCAGTTGGTCTTCTGGTTTTTGAGAGGGGAATTCGCCCTGAACAGACACACTTGTTCCCCCATCAGATGTGACTGCAATCTGACCCCGCACCCCACCCCCCAAGTCCTTTAGTTTAAAGCCCGTCGTACCAAGTTGGCCAATCTACTGCCTAGGATTCCCCTGCCGCGCCTAGAGAGGTGGACCCCATCTCTCCCTAACAGGTTGCAGTCGTCAAAGAACGTCCCATTGTCATAAAAGCCGAAACCCTCACGACGGCACCAGTCACGTAGCCAGGAGTTAACGTACATTATGCGCCTGTATCTGGCCGCTCCCTTCCCTCGGACTGGTAAGATGGAGGAAAAGATAACCTGGGCCCCAATGTTTTTCACTTGTACCCCCAGGGCTCTAATTGTCAGAAGTCCATGATTTGTATAGAAGTGCCTCCCTTGATCGTAAAGCTTAATGTATTCATTCATCAGCTCCTGAAAGCTGATAGGTGGTGCAGCAACCACAGTGAGAAGCACAAGTGCACCATTGCACCATATATCTTGGTGCACAGCATGTGGAAGCTCACCCTTGTCCTGCCTTTCCCTTGTCTCCAACACATACAGAGCAGCTTCCAGCTGCATTCCTTAATGCAGACTTCTCCCATGGGGACTCATCCGCACAGAAACCCACTGTCCAAGCGCATGTACTCCCATTGCTACATCTGTAAGGTTGGTCTCCTTTGAAAAAGAAAAAAAAAAAAAAAAAAAGAGGAAGAAAAGAGGACTACCGGATCACTGGGTCTTGTTTAAGCTGTTTAAGCTTGACTGAAAGGATTTGTATGGTTTGTGTCTGACATTTTCTTTGGATGGCAGACAGTTACATGCTGGTGAAGTCCCTGCAAATATTTTGTGTTTTGAAGGCCATGGCATTCATCTAGAATACAGGAGGCCATGTATTGGAGAGACCAGATGGAAAAACGTATGAAAATCATGGACTTCTGACAATGTCAGGGAAAACTAAATGAGGGGGTCACGGGCAGCTGATTAAAACTGATGAGCAAAGCTGTGTCTGATATTTGCATCCATAACTGATTTTGAAGGGTGCGATCAAAAGAGGTGGTGTGATTCAGTGATCTATTCAGCAGTATTGCTCCACCTCAGCTACAGCCCATTTGCAGCAGCAGATCCAGATGTGCCATGGGAACAACCCGTGCCATGTCTGCTGCAAACCATTAACCCAGAGGCAACTGCAGAGAGACAGAATGAGAAAACCACTGGGATAAGACCACTTGCTGTATGCTATAGCTTGGCACAGTGGGTTATACAAGCAGGGCTGGCTTGTCTGGTGGCTAGCCGCCTGCTACCCATTGATCTGGTGTCCTTCAAATGCCCTCTAGTGGCTGTGGCTCTGCCTGGGGGCCACTTTCCCCATGGCACAGCTGGGAAAAATGAAGCGCTTTGCATGAGCATGCAAAGTATCACCTGAAAACACGTGTGGAAAATGCCTGGTGCTCGATGAAAGCCCCCAGCTCACCTCCTTCGGGTGGTGCTGTACACGAGGTAATGTCCAACAGCACAGCTTTCTGCTTTGCTGAACAGAAGAGCCAGGCTGGGAGGGCACTGGCATGCCAACGGTGGTGGACACTCAGCAGGACCTCCTTGCAGTTGCACGAGGTGCAGTGTTGTTTTAAAGAACGTTGTCTGAGGGGTAATTTTCTCTTCTGCATCTCTGCTTAAATGGAGGTGTAACACTCCATGCACCAAGAAAGGAGATGAGGGTCCACGTTATCCCTTGAGACAACACAGTCAGAGGCCGATGAGTAAAGGATCCTAACATAAACATCTGTGGAGCCGGCCACAGGCTCAAAAGAGTCTTTGGACAGTGAGGGTCTATTGCTGAAGGTCCCAAAGGGTAACTGGTGGATCACATGCAAGTGTTGCAACCTGGTGAGGGAATTCAAAGTACACTGGGAGCTGCAGATTTACTTAAAGGATGGGAATGGAATGACAACCTCTTCTCCCTGTCATCACAGAGCACGGTGCTGGTTTCTGAGGTCCCTGATATGGTGCAGCAGTCTCTACTTTCAGGCAGGGGCTCTGTCTGACCCGCAGCTGAAGGTTTTAAAGGAGAAGAGCATTCTGGCTTGGCTTCTGCTGCAGATGATCATAAGAAGTCAAATTGCAGTGACAGTGAGAGTTAAACAATTGACAGGGAAGCCAGTTGGAAATCCCTCTCACATTCTCTCTTGGGGTGTTTTTGAAGACTTTTGTCCTCTTATTACTACAGACCTGCTATTTTTGTCTTGCAGGCCAGTATTCACTGCCTGCTTCTTGGCTGCCTCCTGCTTAGATAATGTTTGGGAACAACACAGCTCTTGCTTCAGTAGGTCTGTGACTGCAGAGCGGTTTTGTAATGCTGGGTTTGGTGCTGCTAACTTCTCACACCTGCTGCAGACCTCAATGTAAGTTTTTAGCCAGGTAGTTTCAAACAGTTGCATTGCCTGTGTGAAGTGGCAGAGTTAAGGAAATAGTGTATCCCGTCCTCGGTCTCTGCAGCTGTATTGCAAGTGTAAGATATTTGAGGCAGGCATCACCTCTTAGGGCATTTGTGCAGCACCTAGCCCAATGCAGTCCAGGAGACGTAATACTTTCCTGCCCAAAAAAGCAGAGAAAAAGAAAATAAGGCACTGCATCCTTATGTGAAGACTGCCCTGATCTGTGCTGTGTGTGGAATTGTAAATTACACCAGATGATGCACTTAGCAATTATGTTCTTTGCATACATAAGCAGCAACAACAGCTCCCAAACTGCCAATATCTCTCTCGATTCTCACTGAATGGCTGCATGTCACACAGTCGCACAGCAAGGGGGCTTGAGGAAATGAGAGGAAGGAATGACAGAAGAGGAAGCTTCAAATCCCTCCCCAACAGGAAAATGAACAACAGCATCTTTTTTTTTTTTAAGAGACTGAAATTCACCTGCGTTTCAAGCCCTATCTTGTTTCAGGGAGTTTGGTTTGAGTGAGAGACATTTTAAACTAGCTTTGAAAGCAGAAAAGTGTCTTCAGCTAACCATGCCTCAGTGTGCACAGCCTGAGGCTGTGTCTGGTGGTCTGCCTTTTTGATCAGCTCTGATTTCTGCCCTTCCCTGTGTGTTTCCTGGAACTTTACTTAAAAGAAAAACCAAAAAGCCACCCCCAAAACCAACAAAACCAACCCAAAGAGAAGGGAACAACTCTGCTTTTTATTTTCTTATGGTAGTCCTCTCCACTTCTGAGCATTTCTGTGCTTCCCCCCTCACACTGAATTGCACCTCTCTGCTTACACAAGAACCGTGCAAGGCAGTAAGCACTAGTGCAGAAGACATTACCCTTCCCATCCATATTGCTTCCTACAAGCACCCAAAATGTCGGAGAGAAAGTACCCGAGCTGTATTTGGCTTAAGACTCCCCGGCTGGCTTCTCCTAGCAAAGGTTCACTTCAGACCTTGAAAAGCTTCATGCTGACATGCTGATGAAGGAAGACTGCAGTTTCTACAAATGTGTTGATATCTAGATATTGTTTTACATCACCTGACACACACTCTTCCCTGAATCATGGCGTCTGCTGTCTTTTCAGCTTTCCTGCAGGCTTCAGGAAAAAGAAACTCTTGGCTTCGTCTGCATGTGAAAATAGGTTGAGACCTCCAAGCTCAGACATTTGGAAGATGACATAATTTGACATGAGTCAGCATGATTGGCAGGTCAAAGCATAATGCTGGCTCTTGCAGCTCAAAAGTGCGTGGTAAATCGGCAGAGCTGTGAAGCTCACTGTGCCATAGCCTACGTGGTGCATCTCTTGATATTCCCTCTCTACGTATACCCAGAAGAGTTATTTAATAGTTTGTCTTATTCAGACCACATCAGGGCTCAGAAAAGGAGCAAGAAGACAGAAACACAGGTGACCTGAGCCTGTGACATGTAGCCAGTGAAGCAATGACCCCAGGTGCGAAGTCACTTAGGGCAAGTTTATGAAGTGACACAGCCTGTTGGGTGGTGCTGAGCTCTGTTTAAAAATGGGGCCAGAATTATTGCAATGGAAACAGCTGGATACTGAGTGATTTTAAAAATCTGGCTCTTGTTTAGCTGCCTCCATGGGAACTGAGCTAAATTGAAAACCTGGCCCTGATGGGGCATGCTGAGCACTTTAAAATTGGTCCTTCTGCTCTTCGGAAATTTCAACCGATGTTGTGTTCTGCCAGTAGTTGAGACTTCCTTGTTTTCAACAGTAAACTTTCTGAAGTGTTATTGTCCTTTGTTCTACATTTTTCTGTTGCTGCTTTCTTTTTCGGCTGATACAAACATCAGTGCCTGTCAATTTCCAAGTCTGTTCCAGGCTCTGCAAGCCACTGCGGTTACAGCCTGCTAATTCCTTTGCTTACATACCAAAAGGCAGAAGTAGCTATCTGTCACCTTGCTATTTGTTGCCTTTGAATCCTAGCCTGAGTCAGTGCGTGCATCTTTCATCCTGAGTCCAGAATAATGCTAAAATTCAAGCCTTATCTGCAGGAGGAACTCTCTCCACCAAAAGCCCCAGCCAAGTGTGAGGCCCTGTTGTACTCACTGTTGCGCAAATAAAGCCTGCATGTTCTCTGCAGAGTAAACAGGCACTATTGACATAGAGCAGCAGGAGAAACAGAAGGTATGAAGTATTGAAGCAACTTAGATAAGGGTGCATGAAGCATGCACAGCCAAGATGAGAAAAATACTTAGATCAAATTGACATCCTTGTGTTTCACAAACGTAACTGGACAAGTGTGTTTGCTGCATGCCACCAGCTCTCAGCAACCAGTGAAAGGTTATTAACAATTAGCAATAAAAACAAGGTGAGGGACTTCAAACATAGGCAGAGGAGCATATGATAAAAGTCTTTGGTAGGGCTGCACCCAGTTATGTAGCATGGATGGCTGCCAGTTGACAAGTGAGCTCTTTTGGCAGCATGCTGTGATACTCTCGTGGGAATGGGAGAGGTGTCAGGACAGAATTCTTCCATCACCCGTGTCAGCTGCACGCTGCTGGGAAATGGTGATTGGTGCTGTGTAGTACATTAGTGCATTTGGATGCTCTTGCCTCCAGCACAGGGATATGAAGGTACCAGCAGTGCTGGCTAGATGGTTATGATGTGACTTCGGGGCACAATATAAAACCTGTGGAAACAAGCTGTTGAGTGTTTTCAGCAGCCTGAATCCAAAGGGCCAAGGTAATGTGGTGGGCAGCAGGCTAAATCTGTCTTCCCATGAAGCCCTGGTCTTCGTATGGGCAAGGAGTCATTTACTGCTTCCCTGATGGTAGATAGGGACCTGATGCCAGTTGGAGAGTATGCAGATGTTTCTGCTTCATGTAAAAGGTACAAGGCTGGTCTGAACCACTTGACTGTCTGGGTAGAGGACAAATCTCCCTGATGCTAACTCTGTGTTGGCTTCCTGAATCTGAAAATATCTCCTGCTGGGCAGTAAAGTCAAAGCTAAGAGTTTGGCAAAAGCAGGAGTGATACTCATCCTGCTCTCCCTGAATCTGTGAACCTCTCACTGCAATACCCGGGTCTGTGCAGAGGGCAGTCAGCTTCTACTTGCCCCATACCTCATCAGACTTCATTCCTGTGGTAACACTGTCTTCGCATTTGCATGCAAAGTATGATTTGCACCACACAGAACACTATTTAGATTGGCTATTATGTGATAAATTGTTGTTTTGCTTGTGCTGTCTGGGTCCTGAATGTGTTTCTGAAAAAAAAAAAAATCATGACAGAAAGAGGAAAGGGAGGATCAGCACTGATTGCTGCTGGGGAAAAAAAGCCTTTTGTTCAATAAACTCCATCATGACTTCTTCCCATATGAAAGACCATACTGCCTTTTGATCTTGTGCCTGAGACCACAAGCTCGAGTGCTGGAAAGGATGTCTTTCTCTCCTTTGCAAGAGCTGTCTCTCACGGCGCAGGGTCTGTTCTTCCTCCTCTCTCAGGGCGGTAGCAAGGACAGGCTGCACCCTCCACAGGGCAGACGGTGTCTGAGGGTCTTTTCAGGATCTGAACTGTGCTCATGGTCGGGAGTCAAGACTAACACTTTAGAAGTGGAGCATTTTCATAATGAGATATTAAATTCACTGTCTCCTTGCTGTTATGGTCTTACTACAGGTCTTGTTTATGAGTGAATCCTAATAAAAGCCTGTCACAGATTAGAAGCTCGGCTCTGGTACTGGTCATTACTAATAGCCCTTTTCTGATGAAAGGTTTGCTCTGTGTGGCTTGGTTCCAGCTTGAAGGAGATTTCCCCTTCTGTTTCTTCAGTATCTCCAGGGCAGGGGGAGGAATGTGCCCCCCGATGTGCATTCTTTCCCACTGCTATTTCTGGCTGTGCAGTCTGCTGCTTCACAGTGACTGGGCTGGGGCATTTAGTTAGTGAATAGTCTGTAATGGGAGATTAAACAGATTTCCCTATAGTGAGAGAACAATAATCTTGTGACCATTCAGTGGTTGGTTGTTTGGGCTTGGTGTTTTGGGGTTTTTTGGGTTTTTGGTTTTTTTTGTCCTGAGCAGTTACATGCTACTAGAATTACATGTATCTTAAGCAAACAGAGATCCACAAAGTTCAAAACATGCTTCTGGTTTTATGCAACTTTCTGTTACAGCGAGAGGTCCACTTGTGAAGATGGAAATACAGAGACTTGCTGAATATATTGTGGAGAAACATGGCGATGTGACGCAAACCCCAGCATCCGAACTAGGGGAGGACATCTTTCAGGCACAAACATCAGCCTCATGCTTCTTCTTCATGCCTTCCTGTAATTAGGTGCTAGCCATTAGATATTTACACACAGGACCTGAGAAACCACTCTATAGATTTCATTAGGATAGATGCATGAATGAGCCTTGGGGGACTGAGAGGTTACAAACCTCCCCCAGAAATGGTAGGAAGCCATGAAACAAAGGATGGGAAAATCCCTTCATCTTGAGAAGATTTACTGCTCCCACCCTGGCGGGTTTGTCCCCCTCATTTTGCTTTTCCACCTACAGTTTTGTGCATGTGAAAAAATGGCCAGCTGAAAACCCTCAAAGGCACAGTACTTTCCACCCATCCCCATTCAGCCCTGCCACCGCAGTGCACCCTCCCGCCAATGCACTAAATAAGGCACCTTCTGCTCTCAGAGGTCCTCTCCTGGGACAAGAAAGGTGGCAGAGGCTGCAAGCCTCTTCAGCCTGCGTGCCGATGGAGGTGTGGGGTGAAGGCCTGTCCCGCTGGAGACCCAGAAACTCCTTTCATGCCCCCCTCCCGAGGCTGTCCTCGTGCACACACGCACTGCTGCTGTTTCATCCCAGTTAAACAGGCACTGGTGCTATAAAGCCAGGCTGATCCAGCAGTACCCAACAGTCGGTGAGGAGGATGGCTCAGGAATGATGGCAGGTCTGCAACTTAAAAGCTTCATTTAAAAATAGTTGTTAAGACAGCTCTTAATCAGCTGCAAAAGCATCCTCATGAGGACTGTGGCAATTAGGAATTAATCTTTGTTTGAAACAGGAACATATTTTCCACCAATGCATCAAAACCTGAACGTAAACAAGGCAGCAGGTGGAGAGGTTTATTTTAATGACCTCTGTCTTCCTGTTTGCTCTTCTCAGGATATAGCTAGCACCAGAGAAAATCATGAATGCATGAATCAGCCAAGTCACTGCTATTACAGAAATTAAAATCTCCCGTCCCCATGGTGCAAACAAATTAGGGGGTGAAGTGCATCATCTAGGGTCTGCACCCCATATTGTTTAAGGGTGTTAGAAATGGTATTGCCAGAACACTGGGATCTGGAGACACACAAGAGCAGTCACCACAGTAGATCTCACAGGTTAATAATCTTCCTGTACCTAACTGAGATGAAATACAACAGCAAGAACATAACTTCATGGATAAATAAAATGGTAACAAATATGTCCATATGGTGAATTAACAGGGAAAATAAGGTTTGCGCATATGCAGTAAAATAGGCATACGTTGCAAATTCATCTCTCTACACTCTGTTACTGCCCAGAGAAATGTACTTATATTTAATCCAGCCCTGGTGCACATGACAGGAATTCTGCAGCTGTCAGTGGTGTTATGTACTGCAAACTCCACACATCCATTGTAAAACTGTGCTCATTATAAGAAGTAAAATATAGTACCTGAATCTTAACTGAAGTATTAATAATGAAAATGGATTACATGCATCCTGTTTGTTGAGCAATTATTCCAGGGAAGGGATTGATTTTAGCTTTTGCCTCGCTGACTGAATGGCAGAATGGGTATTTGCATGCAGTGTCTCTGACCTGGAGAAAATGTCAGAAACTTTATAAGCTTTAAGGAGAAATGCAAAGGGTTTTTTGTTTTTTTTTTTTTAGCTACGTGCAAATGAAACTTTATTATCTGTTTTATTTTTTAGAAAGAAGAAGCTCAGAAAAATATAATAGAATCATAGAATGTTTTGGGTTGGAAGGGACCCCTAGAGGTCATCTAGTCCAACCCCCCTGCAGTGAGCAGGGACACCGCTAACTAGATCAGATTGCTCAGAGCCCCATCCAACCTGGCCTTGAATGTTTCCAGGGATGGGGCCTCCACTACCTCTCTGAGCAACCTGTTCCAGTGTTTTACCACCCTCATTTTAAAGAAGTTCTTCCTTATATCCAGTCTAAACCTACTCTGGTTTAGTTTAAAACCATTACCCTTTGTCCTGACACAGCTGGCCCTACTAAAAAGATTTTCCCCATCTTTCCTATAGGACCCCTTTAGGTATTGAAAGGCCACAATCAGGTCTCCCTGCAGCCTTCTCTTCTCCAGGCTGAACAAGCCCAACTCTCTCAGCCTGTCCTCATAGCAGAGGTGCTCCAGCCCTCGGATCATTTTTGTGGCCCTCCTCTGGACCCGCTCCAACACTTCCATGTCCTTCTTGTG
>NW_009260129.1:513086-519103 GCF_000687185.1 Egretta garzetta
TGCTCTCCATCCTTTCTTCCCCCAGCCTGTATTGATACTGGGGGTTACCCCAACCCAGGTGCATGACCTTGCACTTGGCCTTGTTGAACCTCATGAGGTTCACACAGGCCCACCTCTCCAGCCTGTCCAGGTCTCTCTGGATGACATCCCATCCTTCTGGTGTAAATAAACTTATTTAATCAGAAGCCTGCATAATCATAAAATTCTCTATACTGTAAGGTGATCCATTTTCAAATGTGTATCATTGAGGTTTTGTTGACAGGGCTGTTAATGACAACCCTGACTCTATGTAATGGGCACGCATTTAAGCAATGCAGTAGTGTTTAATTTTACTGCAAGCTTCAGCTCTAGGCTGCTTGAACTGCTTAAAAAAGCTCTTAGCTCCCACTTAGCTGAAAATGTATAAACAACTCTTACCTGTGTGCAATTCTGGGCCTCTACCTATGTCCCAGCCATCGGCACTGTGCTCAGGACAAGCTCCATGCACATCCCAGTCCAGGCAGCCTGATTTCTTCATCCTCTCTCCTTCAAAGACCCCTTTTGCCTAGACAAGAGTATTGAAATAGAGCATTCGCCTGAATCATGCTGATTCAGGACAAAGAGCATCTTTAC
This sequence comes from Egretta garzetta, assembly GCF_000687185.1. Taxonomy (NCBI): domain Eukaryota; kingdom Metazoa; phylum Chordata; class Aves; order Pelecaniformes; family Ardeidae; genus Egretta; species Egretta garzetta. The sequence goes on from NW_009260129.1 coordinate 513,699, forward strand.
TATACAGTTTCAAGGGGAAAATACCCTGAAGCCTTGAAAGTTATCCCTTTGAAGGAAACTAGCCTGCTTTAAGGAGCAGGAAATACAAAAGCCAAAAACTGTCATGACAACAGATAATTGCAAAGATCTCCTGTTGCTCCCCACGAAAGCCAGAATCTACCTGAATTCATTGGCTACGTTTCCTGTTGTGCAAGGTGTTCTGCATTTTTTCTAAACTTAACCCCAAATGCAGTTTGAATCGAGTTATTTTGCCCAGGGTCAGGAAAAGTATGGGGACTTTCCTTCTGTTCACACTTCCACAGTCTGAAGCCGCAACTGCGGAGCAGTGGCACGCTCCTTGAAAAAGACCATTTGCATCTGAAGGAGCAAAGCCTTTGGCAGCGGGAAGGTGAAGCACCTTTCCAGTGCCCACTGCCACCCAAGCAAGCAGGACGGGGCTGGCAGGGGAGGGTGGAAGTGTCCCTCCTGTGGCCGGCGCCTCGGGATGCACCCTGAGCCACTTGCGAGCTGGCTGCCGTATCCATGGCAATGGGCAGTTCAGCCACTAACTTTTCATCGCATAAAATGTGGAATTATATTATTTCATACTTGAAGTAATGACTGTCTGGTTGGACATTTACAGCCAATAAATAATAAGCTTGGGGTCAGGTGTTTCTTGGAAGCTAATGGCCACCTGTGCTAAAAGCTGCTGGCTCCTGCAGTAATTCATTAAGCAATGGGAAATGGCCTCTACATGAGTCATCATAGCACCAATAGAAAAGTTTTGTTTCAAATGCAATCAGCTTTACAACATTGTGATTGTTTGACTCTGGCTAGACACCAGGTACCCACCAAAGCCACTCTGTTGCTCCCCTCTTCAACAGGACAGGGGAGAGAAAAACATATCTAAAAGCTCATGGGTTGAGATAAGGACAGGGAGACATCATCCACCAGATATGGTCATGGGCAAAACAGACTCAGCTTGATGAAATGAATTTAATTTGTTACCAATCAAATCAGAGTAGGAGAGGATAAGACCCCCTGAATCTTAAAACACCTTCCCCCCCACCCCTTCCTTCTTCCCAGGCACAAACTTTACTCGCGATTTTCTCTATCTTCTCCCCACCAGGGGTGCAGGGGGATGGGGAATGGGTGCTGGGGTCAGACCATCACACGCTGTCTCTGCCGCTCCTTCCTCCTCAGGGGGAGGAATCCTCACCCTCTGCCCCTGCTCCAGCCTGGGATCCCCCCCATGGCAGACAGTCCTCCATGAACTGCTCCCACCTGGGTCTCACCCATGGGGTGCAGTCCCTCAGAAGCAGACACCTCCAGCGTGGGTCCCCCGTGGGGTCACCAGCCTGGCCAGCAAACCTGCCCCAGCCTGGGCTCCTCTCCCCACGGGGCCACAACTCCTGCCAGGAGCTTGCTCCAGCACGGGCTTCCCACAGGGTCACAGCCTCCTTTGGGCACCCCCCTACTCCGGCATGGGGTCCTCTCCGGAATGCAGGTGGGGATCTGCTCCCCTGTGGACCTCCCTGGGCTGCAGGGCACAGCCTGCCCCACCATGGGCTGCACCAGGGGCTGAGGGGAATCTCTGCTCCGGCGCCTGGAGCCCCTCCTGCCCCCCTGCTGCACTGGCCTCGGGGGCTGCAGGGCTGCTCCTCTCACATTCTCTCACTTCTCTTCTCTTTCCAGCTACTGTGCTGCAACAGGGTTTTTTCCATCTTAAATATGTTATCACAGAGGTGCTACCACTGTCACCGTTTGGCTTGGCCTTGGCCAGCAGCAGACACAGAGAAACCTTCTAGCAGCTTCTCTCAGAAGCCGTCCTTGTAGCCACCCCACTACCAAAACCTTGCCACACAAACCCAATACAGACATTAATACCACTTCTAAGTGAAAAGAGGAGTAGTCTAATACATGGAGAAATGCACTGGACACGCAGCCAAACTTGTGTTCTTGCAGGGAAGAGACCCAGCTTGTGTGAAGTGTGTTACTGCCAGAAGCATAAGTTTGAAAGGGAGAACTAGTATTATCTACCTAGATAGAAAGCACAAGTCCTTTACAACTTACACTTTTTTCCTGGGGAATCAGGGGAAGAGGGAAACCCAGGACCCTGCTTCAGCACTTACCGCATTAATTCTACTTTTATGAAGCTATGGATAAAGTATATTTCTCATTAGGGTGTGAGAAGCCATAAAAAAGCAAAAACCTTTCCCGCAGCCAACGCATGATGCTGATAAGAACACATGTATGAAGTTCTAGTCAAAAACATTAAAATGACAAAAGTCATATAGGTTTTCACATTTGCCTGAACCGTATTTTTCTGGGTCCACCATTTGTAGTGATAGCATATCCTAAGAGTCCCAAACTTGGTACATGTCAAAAAGAATCTATTTTCAAATTTTATTATGTACCTAATCTTTGTTCTTACAATGCAAGTTATAAACAGGAATTGATCTGTAAGCAGATGAGAATTTGTAACAAAGAAGGGCAGGAAGACAGTAATTCTCTCTCTTCTTTCTTCTCCACACCTCTTCTGCTTGATGAGGTAAACACTGCACTTAAATGGAGCTGTCCACTAAGTGTAGGCAGCATATGGTGCAATTCTTAGGTGCAGGTCAGACAAGAGGATCGTAACAGCCTCTCCAGCAAATTTAAAATCTGTGTGTTGGTTGTTGGTGTTGAACTCAGAAGCTACTCATCCCTCAAAACCCATGCAACATGGACAAGATACCAGGGGACAGAGCAATTCATGCCACCTCTATAGCTGTTTGACAATTGACAAGCAATTGCACAGCTAACAGAAAAGCTAATGGGAGCCATCAGGTCTGGCATGTCTGGATGTTACCCAAACTGAGTGCTGGAGGAGTCCGCCCTGACTAGGGCAGCCTGTGTTTTCCAGCTGCAGCTTCCAAAGGGACACTGCCCATCAAAAATGTCCAGGCTGACGCAGGCTTATGTGGACCTGCATCCCCAGGTGTCGTGGTTTAACCCGGCTGGCAACTCAGCACCACGCAGCTGCTCGCTCACTCCCCCCCTCCCTCAATGGGATGGGGGAGAGAATCGGAAAGAAAATAAAAGGTTAGAGCCGAGGGCTGAGATAAAGACAGTTTAATAAGAGAAAATAATAATAATAGTAATAATGAGAATGATAACAGAATATACAGAATATACAAAACGAATGAGGCACAAGGCAATTGCTCACCACCCACCGACTGATGCCCAGCCTGTTCCAAGCCACCATCACTCCCTGAGCTGTGATCACTCCCTGAGCCGCGATCAGTCCCCGAGCAGCAAGCAGTCTCCCCGCAACTGACCGACCAACCAACCCCCCCCCAAGCATGACGTTCTATGGTATGGAATAGCTCTTTGGACAGTTTGGGTTAGCTGTCCTAGCTGTGCTGTACACTCAGCTTGTTATGCACCTGGCCGAGCAGGAGAAGCTCAAGAAGTCCTTGAGTAGTCGGAACACTACTTGGCAACAACTAAAAACATCAGTGTGTTATCAACATTATTCTGGTACTAAAACCAAAACACAGCACTATGCTAGCTACTATGAAGAAAATTAGCTCTACCCCAGCCGAAACCAGGACAGTGAAGTAAAGCCTATGACAACCTATACTTCTGGCATGCCATGCCAATATAAATATGCTAGGCAGGTCATCCCTGCCTAGGGAAGTACCTGTGAAAAGAGAACAGAAGAGCTGCAGAGAGCACTGCCCTTGCTAGGAAGTCTGGGGATACTTCCAGTGGAGAGATTTCCTTTCCTCCAGCCTCAGAGCAGCCAGTTCCTTACAGACAACTTTAGGGACACTTGAATTTCAGAGCAAGGGTCTGTGAGCACTTGTGAGCCTGGTGTCTGAAGGCAGAACTGAACTTAGGGTCCCCCCTACCCTTTCAGATCAAAGTCCCTGGAAAGACACAACTGCCTCGGCTTCCTCTGCAGAACTGCTCCTCTGTGCAGCACAGCAGAATCCATGCAGTAAAAGCAAATTAGGTTTCCCTGTTTCTCAGTCTGTAAAATAAAGTATATGTAACATGAAGAGCTATTGCTCAGGGCTGTTAGGCATACTTGTGATTTCCTCCAGTTGCCATGGCTTATCAAATACAGAGGGTGAACACGACTTCTGATAAGGCTTTGAATTGCATGCTGTGGCTTATCAAATTTCAGTGACATGGAGCACATTTCTGTGTTGTTACCTACTAATGCTGGGCTTGGCGGGCACCACAGATTATTTTGCTAAAGTATGACGGAATGGTAATCTGTAAAATAAACTAGGATGTAATGCCTGTGGCTCACGAGTAGAATCATAGAATCGTTAAGGTTGGAAAAGACCTCTGAGATCATCAAGTCCAACCAGGTGGTTTTGTTGGAATAAAGCTGCTTCATATCCAACATAATATTTAGGAAACAATACCTGGAATTTATTGGAATGAACTCTGCCTGCCCCTCTCCCTCTGCTTTGCATATAAGAATGAACTGGAAACCTTTGAGGTTTTTTTTTCCCCTCTTACTCCTCCCAGAAACAGGAGCTGTTCCAGGAGCAAGAAAAGATGTTCCATAAATTAGGGTGAAACATGATAGCTGAAAAGATTTTATTCTGTGATCAAAATACCAAGAAAAAGGGATGCCGTGCTAATGCATTAACAGAAGGACCAGGTGAGAGGATCTGTATAGGCACAGCCTAGATAGCTTGCCACAGGTGGGCAAAAGAGCATAAAGACTGGCACAGGATTAATCCCACAAATTAAAGCACAGACTACAAGTATTGTGGGAAATCTGCTCTTTCTTTTCAGAAGTTAAAATTGACTGAGAAGTAACTGCGAGTGTTGGGGGGGTGGGATAATTGTCCAAAAATCTGATTATTGATATTTGCTGGCTGTCGGAGTGAGCTGTTTGTTTTAACCACTGACAGTAAAAAGAGGCATGGGTTTATTCCAAGCCTAAGTATCATTTAGTATTTTAAGGGAATTAGGGTATATCTAACAATTATAAATCAGTTTTTAAATTAGATTACAAGTTAGGCTCCTAAAAATAACTACAAGTTACATATAATACCTGCACTGTGTTCAGATAAGAAGATTAATCACTTAAAATGCCAATGAGTATATATCAGATGGAGTCAGAGCTGGTTCAGGTTTTAAACACCTATCAGTGGCAAAGTAGCATAGGCATAGGCTTGCTTGATTTTTTAATTATTATTAAAAGGTACTTCAGAACGTTCAGTTCGTAGAGAGAGGAATGCAGACTGAAGGTCATGCATAAATAAAAAAGGAGATTATGCCAGGAATTTGTGATTCTGAAGAAGTTTTAAAGGACGAAACTGTGAGTAAAGGATGTAACTGCTGTTATGAAGGAGTTATGTCAGCTCTATGCCTTACTCAAAAGGCGAATACTCAGGATCAGTAGAGAGGTGATATTT
>NW_009260129.1:523109-569112 GCF_000687185.1 Egretta garzetta
AGCGACCGACCGAACTAACTAACCCCCCCGAGCATGACGTTATATGGTATGGAATAGCTCTTTGGTCAGTTTGGGTTAGCTGTGCTAGCTGTGCTCCCTCCCAGCTTGTTATGCACCTGGCTGAGCAGGAGAAGCTCAAAAAGTCCTTGAGTAGTCTGAGCACTACTTGGCAACAGCTGAAAACATCAGTGTGTTATCAACATTCTTCTGGTACTAAATCCAAAACACAGCACTATGCTAGCTACTATGAAGAAAATTAGCTCTATCCCAGCCGAAACCAGGACACCAGGTGTGGTCAGCAGCAAAGCAGGGCACAGCTGGGCAGATGTACTGTACAAAGGAAATAGAAAGACAATTAACTCGTTTCTAATTTGTCTCTCTCTCTTCCCACCCACCCCCACCCCCAAAAAGCCCACAGATATACTTTTCTGCAAATAGAAATAGTGCTGATTATTTATGTTAATGGTAGCCAGTGTCCTCAGGAAATAACTGAAGAGCATGGAATTCAATGGGAATTTTATCCCTAATACCAGCAGCCTAGGATGCTACCAGTGGGCCCCACCTGCACAGCATAATATTTATCATTGACGTGCAGATGTGAAAGGAAGGAGGTCCAGCAAGGATAAGAATCATGAAGGACCAAGGAGATAATCACATCTGCAATATTACTTGACCTCAGATTTCTTTCTCTAGTTCTATTATCTTTGTTACCATTTGAATCAATGGAATAGCTTTCACCCTTCTTGCCAAAGGTGAAACAGCAGGCAAAACTCTCACTCCCTAACAGTTTTGCAGTGGCAAAGGAGGGATCTTTACTTTTACATACAGAATGGCAGGATGGAAAAAAAGAGGGATGATCATGGAAGAAAGAAAAGCAGCAGAATAATGAGGTAGCCACAGTGGCAAATGGGAAAGAGCAGGTAATTTGAAAAGAATTACATTACACAGGACAAATTAAAAAATTGAACTTACAAATAGAAGTCAATGGTATGACAGTGTAGAAAGAATTAGAGAAAAATTAATAGACAGAGGTGGAAGATAATAAAATATTGCTTTCATCTGTAAGTGCAAAACATGTATTAATGTCTCAATAAAGGAACAAAGGATGGAAGCATTACATCATACCATTAATTTAAATGCATCAGGGAGCTCTTGCAGCAAATGAATATATATCTTTTTGTGTGCTTGGGTATGCAGCAAATATGTATAAATTCACCCCAATTGCAGAAATTCCTGTCAAATTCATCCACTTCTGTAGAATTGTTTCAAAGTCTGTCTTGTCTTTACTAACAATGATGTCTCTAGTGCTCATAGTTTCTGAGATGAAAATGAAAAGGTGAACAGTATATGATTCACAATGTCTTTCAAAGTTTGCTGACAGCCTAAAGAAACACTGAAAAGGTATGAACTTCCTGAATTCTGAAATCTGAAGTTAATAGACTGCACCTTATTAATAATAAGGACAATATGAAATTAAAAATAAGAACAATATGAAATTAAATGTAATACTGCATGATTCTGAGATGTATTGAATGCATAATTACTCTACTGAAGCATTTCTCTATCTTCCACAGTGTTTTGCAAACTCCAGAAGACCCTCTATGAAGACAGAATTGGTTGCAAAGTGGAGCATGTTGGGACCTGGCTGTTTAGCAGACAAAGGTTGGCAATTTTTGTCATTGTGCCATGTAGTGCCTTGTTGTAGTTACACTCACTGAAAACTGTGACCTTGAGAAGATATGGTTACATATATCTGCAAACTCATGTTCCTTGTCTCCTTCAAGATGATGCACCAGATGCTTTTGCAGGGACACTTCAAAAAAACCTATTTGGACTTGACATTTTTTTTTGTTTTCTTCACATAATAAAGGGACTTAAAAGGTCATCTAATGGAGGCACATGTCATCCCACCAACAAAGAAAATGACTGAAGCAAATTACAACAGTTATTACAAAAGTATGAGGTCAAGAAGTGCCAATGTTGTGGATACTTACGTGTGAGTCACCCAAAGGGAAAATTTTGACTGATAAAGGAAATATGAAAGGAACATAAAATGTCAGGGTTTTGAAACTCTTAAGACTTATTTATTTTTAAGCACAGATTAGGATTAACATTTTATAAATGCAAAAAAGAATACACAGTTTTCCTCTCCAATTCCTCCAAGAAAACACTGAAAAAGAAGGTAGCCATTGATTTTAAAGCAAAACAGTGTTCCACACAAACTCAGCATATGGAATCATATATTTTTCTAACTGCTTAGTGGTAACGGGCCTTTACCCACCCCTGAAACAGACAAAGCTCAGCCCGCACAGAAGTCCTTCTCATGAACATCCTATAAATGAACATATCCATGGAGAAGCAAATGAGTGCATCTGCAAAAAATAATTATTACAGATGAGGCATTTGGGTTAATTCCACATGAAGACAAGGGTGGTGGGGCCATCTGTGCTGTACAAATAAAAATTAGTCCTAAAGCAGATGAATCCTCCAGGACCTTTAAAAAGGGAAGTATTTTTTCATGTTTTGGAGTCCAAAACTGGACTCAAGATATATTACCTGATGGGCTTTATGCACTACCTAATAAGCAAAAATGTGAATAAGTCTGAAATCCCCCAAGTCACTGTGCATTGTTTTTAGTGGCAAGAACATCCTCCCTCTCTCATATCACTGATAGCACCAATTTCACAAAGAAAAGTAAGTAACGAGTCATTTTGAACAGCAGGTAATGACAGTATTGGTCTTTATTCTCACGTGCCAAAACCTCCTTTACCCCAACCCGGGAGACTAGAGACTCCTAAAAGCAGCACTTTACCAGGTGTTGAGCAACCTTAATGAACATGAAAATCAAACCCATTACTTGAGAGCGGGTATGATAAAGTGCCTGGCTGCCAATAACCCCCACACAGGTGCCTTGCTCACTGGGAGATAGAACAAGAAACACATCAAAGCAACCAGGAAGGGAAATTATTCCATTAGCTACAGGAGTCAGGGAAAACCACTTCCAAGTAAGGTGGCACTGTGTCCTTGGAAGGAGGGAGAGCCTCTCTCTCACTCTGCAGCTGGTTTTGCAGACAGTAAAGGGGGGGGGGGGGCGGGGCTGGGGGAAGGGAAGGGGAAGGAAAGAAGAGGTCTTCCTAAAGCTTGAACGTTGGTCATCCAAAGCATCTACTAACTCTACAAGATAGTGCATTGATCAGACAGACACAGTTGAAGGTGTCTGGAGAGAAAGGAGAGGAAAAGACAAAAGAGGAAACGAGAAGACAAAAGCTGAGAAAATATTACTAGAGGAAACTTAAAGGAGGAAACTAATCAAAAGGGAGAAAAATAAAAAGTAAAAAACCCCAAGCCCACCAACCAAATAACCCTACAAACTCAAAACAGATGTCTCTAATAGGAGTCTGGGCTGCCAATACAGTGCAAGCCTGAGTCTAAGAGAAAACACAAAACAAGACACAAGGGGATAATTTTTCTTCCAATTTGTCCTTGTTTGCTGTGTGTCCTGATTTTACTTCTAAAAACTGAAACTCTCTGGCTGAGAGAAAGCCTCTCCCTTTCTCTGCTCTTGCCACTTACTTTCTCATCTCCCACCCCCATTATTGGAGTTTTTTCACTTTGACTATTGATATTTTCTCTATGAACAAGCAGCTGCATCCAGAGTCTATCACCTGGGTACAGTGGGATTTGGGGGATAGCACTGGGAAGAAAAGGGTGGTAGTGACACTCAAAACCTACAGTGGTCTCAGAGGGGTCTCAGAGGGATATTTCCCATGAGAAAGGCGTAGGGGAATCATGCACCCCCATGGAGACCACCAGCTCGGGGTACAAGAGGTACTGACTGCAGTTGCACTGAAACATTTTGTGGATGTGCCTTAGACCCAGGGCATAGAGGCAGTAACCTTGGGTAACTTCAGCAATTGTTTAGTAACCCAATGCAACATGGGCACCCCGGATGCTCTGCTGTTCTCCACAGCCTTCATGGCACCAAGCCTGGCCCCAGTGGTGTTTCAATGTCCTGCTCCACTGCTCTGCTCTGCCTACAGAAGGAAAGAGGGGTTCAGTCCTGCAGGGTCCTCCAGGTGGCGTGTCCCCAGCTTCTGTCACTGGAAACCCTCCAAGTCTGACCTTGGAAAATGTGCAGCACTCCTCTCCTCTGCAGGTTTTCTAGATGTGGGAGTGGCCTGAGGCCGTGGATTTTACTGTGTGATATTCCCCACACTTGTAAAGGACAAGCATTTAATGGACCATCTGTCTGTGGTCTTCTCATGGTCTACTGTGTTCCTGGCAAAACCGTGACTCCCATTATATTTTTAGCTCCCTTTCCCTCAGATTCATTAAAGCACTATGTATGTGGTGTCAAAATCTTGATGCAATAGGACGGGATAGAAATGGCTGCGAACTGAAGAGGAAATATACGTATTTCTGAAATGGTAGCAGCTATTGCTTTGCATAATGCCTACCCAACCCCAAATTGATGTGGCAGATGGAGGAAGGGAAAACAGGTTACATGCCTGCAGTGCTCGTGTACTGACAAGCTTTGCCCTGCCAACTAGCTCAATGACTTGCCATGCCTCTGTTAGTGTGGTTTCAAAGAGGACGTGAAAATGCAGTTTAGATTGTAATTTATGAGTGCTTCTCATGTCAGAAAAGTGTGTTGTAGCACAAGTTTAGCTGCAGGTATCAGCCCTTGGGTTAGAAGAGAATTCTTCTGTAAAAGGCAAAATACTTCTCTTTTACATATAGAGAGCAAACAGTAAGCCTCTGTAGGAATCTCCTAGTAAGAAGTGCCTTGAAAAATCCCATTATTTGTTATAATCATGTTATTTGTCACTCTGTGACTTTAAAACAAAGAAAATTCAAATAAAAATCGCTCAATTCTATTTGCCCTCAAATTAATGTTGCCATTTGCTATTTTATGACTTCATATGCTGTTCTGTTTTGAGCTTTCACACCAGCACACACAAGACTGGGCTATCTTAATTTCACTGACTGCATACTTACAATCAGACCTAGGAACTTCCGAAGCTAGGTGTTAAGTCGTTGGAAAGCCGGCCCCTTAAGGACTGTCCTGGGAGCACTCAAACATTTACTCTGAACAGACAGCAGTAAATGCTGTTTTCAGTCCTACTGTGAATACTGGGTTGGATTTGAAGGAACAACATTTAAGAGCTGCATAGTTTACTACCAAAGCCAGACTTTTCTGTAACCTATGCATGGTCTGTGGATCTGTACCTATGTTACACTGCAGGCTGCACATAAAAATAATTTCTACAGTATTTTAATGAGAAATTATATTTCCCATTACACAGCAATAATTACTTCAGCAGACTTTTTCATTTCAAAGGCAGGTATGAGATAAGACATTTGAGGGCTGAAGCTGTGTGAAAGAGGCTGAGGTTCAGAGTTCGCAGGATACTGGCCTAATATATGTTGGGTTCATACCTGACAGAGTCTGTAGATAAGCGCGTACAACTAACACAATTTAAAGGTGTAAAGCTCTGACTAGCCAGGAGCCGAGCTGTTTTAAAATTGTCTGACTGAATGCATTTTCTAAAAAAAAAAAAAAAAACCACCTCCATTCAAACCTTGACAAGTCTATGTATGGCTAATTTAGGCAATAAGAAGAAAATGTTTTTGTCCCACATTGGATTTCTGCTTCCCAAGAGTCAGTTTCTTTCCAGTGTCCTTGACTGCAATCATACCTACCCTTGCCATCCCAGGGCTGTGAAGCCTGTCCTTGCTGACAACCGCCATGCACTATCAGGCAGGGGGTGCCATGTCCTCATTCAAGCGATGGGATCTAGGGCACAGGGATGCAGCTGCAGGGCCTAGGAAAGCTTTCGTGACCCTAGATGTATGTCCTGGTGAGGTGCCTACTTCTTGGGGAATGCCATCATCCCATATCACCATGGTTTTCGCAGAAAAGAAACTGAGATGAGAGGGTCTGGAAAGAAACAGACTGTTCAGACCTGGACAATAAAGGATCAGGCCTCCAAGGCTCTTTGAGGTATGTACCCAGTACCCACCATTCCAGCATAGATGTGCCCAGAGAGTCCAAATGCATGCTGACTCCACATAGCGCAGAAGTGTTCACATTCCCTCTGACCCCTCTTGTCACACCTGCCTGTTATGGCCCAGGACAAGGACATGAAAGCTTGTCACAGTGTGTTCACACAGGAGCTGTGGGGTGGAGCAAGGAACTGAAGGTTGGTTCAACTTGTCCCAGTAAATTGCAGTTGTTCTGGGGCATTTTAGATGTAGCAGAACTGCTTGTACCTCTTTGACCCGCACCTGAAGTTAGTTTCCCATTCATCTAAATGCTGCAGTCCTTATGTGAGATTGTTTGAACCACCATTACAAAGAAGCTTGTGCTTGCCTGGGGTCTAAATCACTCACTAGTACTGGAATGGGTTTTCGGTAGGTACCACTGCCTGCCTCACCGCTCTATGCCCACAATAGCCTCCCCACCACAGCATGACTCGAGGGCTCAGTGCCTTCCTGCCTGCTTGCCCCAGTCACAAACCTACAATCACCATTTCCTTCTCCTCCAGCGTTTCCAGATCTCCTCTGCCGCTCCATGCAACCTGACAGCAAAGATGACAAACTGTCACTGTGGGACCAAGGTTGAGGCATTTTGTCCAGGGTAGTAATGTCCCGTGGCCTCTGGTATTTCCCACTCATTACTGTTGCCTTCGCTGATCCTTTCCATGCCTGCCCTTTCATCTGTGTCATTGTCAGCCTTCACTGACACGGTACCAGCCACAGCCCCTCGCAAAGCCAGTGCACCAGCTGACTAACCTTTCCTCTCCTGATGCACTCTTTGTCCATGTCAGGGATTTTTAAAATTTGGGTTGAGTATACCTTCACCAGCTTTCCAACCTTTGAGAGGATCCTAGCAAGTGCTGTGGTGCCAGCCGGGGGGGTAGGTGGACAATTATGGGGAAGCAATTCATCCTAACTCTGATCCCTTGGAAACACTAGCTTCCCTTTGCACTGCAATCACGTATCTCTCCTTTGTGTGTGTTTTGAAGATCTCCCCCTAAATTAAAAAAAAAATAAACCCTCTGGGATTAAAGCATCCTGCTTTTGCAGACCCCTGGCTGCTGTACTGCCACTGCAAATCAGTAGGTCACACTTCTTTTTCCCCACACATCGACTCAGCAGCAACAATGGAGCCAAATGAAGCTTTTCTATTCGTTTAGTTTCTGTGGTCTAATACCTGCCAAGCATTTGATCGCAGCTCTTTGGCTTATGTCTACAGACTCCAGGATCCTGAGCTGGCTTGCATCCAGCTCCCAGCTGAGCCTGCAACAGTTTAGCTGCCGTGGGCAGTGTGTGTTCGGTTCACTGAGGCCATCGGTGCATTATATCCAGGCTGGCTCGCCAGCTCTCAGCAGGTCTTGGGAAAAAGGGAATCCATTGGGGTATTGCTTTGTTTTTACAGAAATATGTAACAGCTCCTTTTTCATTTCTGTGGCCTTTCTCACATAATGACGATTTCATTCAGGGATGTTTATAAAAACACTGGCAGAGTTGCTTTTGGAAACCAGGAGACCTAGCAGAGACGGTTTAAAAGGCACACCAGCACAGCAAATGTATCTGTGAAAGAGTAGAATTTTTTAAACTGATTTAAAATGGTTTCCAAGTCAGTGGAACATACTGCAAACAGCAATATGAAAGAGCAGCAGAGCAAGAATGGCCTTTTTGTGTTGCAGAGACCAGTGAGGTTTTGACTGCATCCACATCAGCCCTTCAGTTTGGATCAGAAGGGTGCAGTTCTCCATTACCCCCACCTTGGTTTGCATCACAGAGCATGGATCAGATTCCCCTTGGATGAAATCAAATTGGAAGTTCCACACCAAGATTGCACCTAATACACTCCTGCCCCAAATGTATGTTCAGTCTGGGGGAATCAGTCAAGCAAGTCCAAAGCCAAAAAAAACCCTGCCATCCTGAAATGTGCATGTTGCATATGTGGGTCCTTGGCACCAGCTGTTTCACAGTCTAGAATCTCTCCTAGAGCATTAGAAGCAGTCCACACCACTTTATAATGCAAACATAGCCTACCACAACCTCTTCTGTTAAAATGGAAAGCTGAGAGTATAAACTGAGCAGTGCAGGAGTAACCCTTAGCATCTGCTATCCATGTGGAAAGATACATCTAGTTAACCACGGGCATTCCGGTATTACTACTACCATGTATAGCACCTGGAAGCCCTTGACAGGGATTAGACCACTATTGTAGGCACTGCTTGGATTTAATAAAGAGGTCCCTGTCCCAGACAACACGAGTAGAAAAAATACACTGACCTACAGTCTATATGCAAAAGGAGGGAACAGAGATATATATACTTCTCCAGACCAGGCATAAATGGGTTCACAAGTGAAAAATTACCATGGTTTTATCCTTGCCCAGATTCAAGCTCACCACTAAACTGCAAATAATCTGGCATAAATAGCCAGCTCGTCTCAGCTGAGGCCAGCCCTGAGAACACAGAAATGCTGGAGGTCAGGAGCGAAGTGGGACAGCCAAACTGGGCAGGGAAACCTCCTGCAGCCTCTCTCTGCCAGCTGCTGGCTCTGAAAGCCTCTACCGGGACACCTGCACCTTCCTAAGCACTAAATCCACCCCTGACGGCAACTGAATGTCTTTGATTTGTACGAATAAATTTCAAAATGTCCTATGATTACAGCTTTGTAATATTCTGGAAGCAGATGGCAGGCACAGCTGACAGTGACAGTAGATGTAAGTTCAAATAGGAGGTGGCAGAGAGGAGGGGGGAGATACAGTGTTGGTTTAGGAAAGCGGTGTAAGAAAAGGAGCTCTTATTTTGAAGACACAACCAAATGATGAAAGCAGGTAGGGAGGATTCAGTTGCCACTGGGAGAAAAACATCCAGCTCTGGTTCTTGAGCATAGTACAGCATGTGCTTAAATGCCTTCCTGAACAGACAAGAGAGGGACAAGGAGAAAAAGAAAGACAATCTATTCAACTGCACTTGACCCTTAGGAGTGCCACTCTGCTCTCCTAGGAAATAAACAGCAGTAGGCATTTCAGAAGCTAACGCTCAGCGCCTGGATAAACACACACAATAAATCCCAGCTCCCCCAGGACACCTCCTTATTTCTGGGTCAGGTGATAAAGTTCACTTGTCTGAGATAAAGCTCTTACTTTTCTAAACTGTGTCAGGAAATGAAGTCGCTGGCATTTATCAGCTGATCCTACCAATGCTTTAAAAATCATTACACTCTCCCTGCAAGCCTTGAGGCGATGCTTACTTCATTAAGATGCAAGCGGGAACGTGAAACCATCCATGGTGCTAAATGAAGTTCCTACAATGTCTCTTTAGCATACTTCCATTCTCACTACAGGCAGCAAGGAGAGATTATTTCCTTCTTTCTATCATGTAAAGAGTTAAGCAATAGAGAGGAAAACTCAAGGAAGACACTCAGTGCATCTTTTTCCTCTCCTCCCCCTCTCCACCCCCCAGTTTTTTTTTAAACATAGCATGCATCAAAGTAAAAACTGACATGCGGTGCCCTGAAGCACTCTGCAGCATGCTTTTAGGTTTTGGAAATTTCATTTTCTACCTTATGATGATTACATGAGAGAGGATGAAATGCTTGCTTTGAGGTTCATCTTAGACAGAGATGTAATAAACGTTGTGGCTTCCCACTGCAAAGGAACAAATTCTTTTGTAGATGCGCAGGGGGGAGTATGTGGTTTAGTTTATATTTCAGCAGTTGGATATGGGTGGAGATGCCATATGGGGAGTATTTGGAAGAATGGAAAGGAGGAGAAAGAGAAGAAAAAGAGGCATTGGTGGCTTAGCCAGTGAAGTACTTGCTTTTCCTCTAAATGCAGTCCACCCTAGTTGAAAATTAGTTTCTCAGTCCCCACTGAACTGCAGCTGTCCATACACACACACACAAATAAAATCCCAAGCCTATAATAAATAATTCATCATATGTTAGTTTCTCCTCAGCTAAGCCCCAAGAGTGAGACAGCATGAAGACTGAATCACATCTGCCTTGTAACAAAATGTTTGTTCCTCCAGGTACACAAGACAAGATGGAGATCATTTTAATCATGCCATGCTGTGCTGGATTACTTGTTTGCTTTTTGTCTTTGTGGACCACTGTTGTTCAGAAGGGACCACACTGAGGCTGGTAAATTCACCTTACTTCCACCTGTGAAGTAAGAAAAAATAGCTTTGTGTTGCCCTTTCATGAAGTTTATAAAAATTCCTAAGTGCATCCATCCCTAAAAAAAAGAAGGCCATCTGGTCAAAATCTCTGTCTTAGACATGTTTTCACACTGATTCCTGAGTGAAAGAGCCTGCTCAGGTTTATCTAACAACAACATCCAGTGCTTTGGGTCTCCTTTAAAAATGGCTTTCAAGTAATTTTAGTGTTTTGACATGTAGGTGCACCCTCACTGCATGAACAGCCTTCGTCTGCCCCACCAGAGTGGGGAGGCATTAATCGCAAAGATGCTGGGGCACAGCCTGCCTGAGAGAGCACAGCGAGGTCTGGGACAGGGCTGGGACCAGGACATTTTTCTCCTGGTCTGGGACAGTTCCAGGACCAGGACACATCCTCTCCTGGGCAATTCCACTCATTACCCTCCACCACTCTTCTTGCTTGCTCTGGCTTACCCAGTTAGCCCAGTTAGCTAACAAAAATGTCACTAGACCACTGACAGTACAGAAAGCAGAAATCTGGAGTACAGTTCTCTACGCCCCAAATGGGCTGAAGATCAGAGCAGATCAACCACTGAGAGCAGCGTGCAAACTGCAGGACAAGGTAGAGCAAAGCTAGGCAGAGCAATCCTGCCTAGGTAGGAATGACATGGAAAAATAAACTTGTCAAGTTTTCTTTCAAGGACATAAGCAGTAGGATTCATGACAGGCTCATTTTGAGTACCAAGAGGTGGCACTGATGGTGAGCTCCGAAGTGGGCACTCAGCTAGATCCACGGCATCTAGGTCTGATGGGCATCATGATAACAATTATGGGTTAGCTTCCACCTTGTCCATTTCACAAAACCCATGATCTTTTGGCAATTTAGTGATACTGCTTGAGAGTCTTTGTAGTAGACATGTGGCACTTGCATTGTGTAGGCTGGCTGGTCTGCAAGACTGGAGCCCCTAAATGTGTTTAGCTTGGCTGATGGCCACTGCAAACTGTGCTCTGGTGCTACAGGCAACTGATCTTGGCGTTTTGCTTGTCTTTGTGCAGGATTTGGGTTATGGTGGACTGATTTCATTTTTTTAAGTTTATACCCCAGCTTTGACCTTTGCCTTTTGCCATATTGATCCCTTCCCAACATCTCTGTTCATCCAGCATTTAGACCTAAGTACTGGCAGTAAAGGTTAGGGACCTCTTCTTTCGGCTGCTCCTACAAATAAATAGCAGTACCGTAAGGAAGCAAGAGCACACTGAAAACACTTGAATGAACCCTGAATGCAGCCAAGCCTTTCATGGAGCAAGGCCTAATTCCATCAGAGCTGAAGACAGTTTTAGCCAGTGAAAAGCCTCTTCATTTCACCTCCACTTCTCCAGCTTCTCTAGCATACTCAGTCACACCTTGGGAGTGGGGGGAAGAAAGCAATAAAGCCCATTTCAGAATGGATGTATTTGTATGATTTTAGCAGCTATAGAGCTGGCAAATTTGAGGAAGATTCACAGGTGGCCCTGCTATAATGTTGGGAAAACTTTGTCAAGCACCAGAATGTCAGAGCCAAGGGGTTATTTGAATGTGAATTGTCCCCTTCATCAGTTCTCCCTGGGGACTGCGTTATCACTTTTTGATCAACTGGAAATGTCACCTACACTGATTACACCAGGGAGCTGAAACTGGGGTTTCTAATTGAAGTTGTACTGAAACACAGAGAAAAAGGTATTGCTTCTGGGTATCAGGACATCATTAGGCTTTAACCTGTAACCCAAGGGCTGCTTGACGTATATTAGGGAAAGTATTGACTGTACTTTGGCACATGGAGGCTTAGGCTACTTTTGAAACACTGTATTTTGGTTCAATTTGTCTTGGAAATAAAAGGTTGTAAAGTAGTTCCCATTTTACCTCGTAATAATTGAGGTAAAATAATTGAAACACCTGTTACTGGCAGGTGTTTCACACACAGCTGAGCTGTCCATGGGAAGGAATGGGATGGTTAGCTGAAGAAGGTCGTCTTACCAGCCTTCTTCTCATCAATAACTCATCAATAACTTGTCCTTATACAAGTCATCCTTAGCCTGTACACATTTTGCTTTTCAATGTTTCAGTTAGGACTATGACTTTCCTGAAAAACCATTTTGGTCAGTACAACTGCCATGTGAATGTCTTTTCCGTAGCACATGGCCTGATAACTGCTTGGGCTGAAGCAGCTTAATAAACTAAGTTTTAAGTATAAGTGCTGCCTTTTTGAGGCCTGACAAAGCCTTATGAATAGAAAGATTCTCCAAGTGCAATTGCGGCTGTGGTCCAGTGAGTCCTGAGGAGTGGTGTCAGCCTAAGGCTTTAGGGAATCTAGACCTCAGTCTAGTTATTGTTTTAAAAATGTATATCTCCATTTCCTACTACACTGACTTCTGCATCACTTTACAGGTGCAGAAATGCTTTCAAGAGTTTATAATTCAGCCAACATAAATGCTGTAATGTCCTCAACTGTCTATTTCCTTTTTTTCAATGACAACTTCACCTGTGAACTCTAAAGCTCTTTCTTTGCTTTTCAGAATTGCATATGTGCTCTTGCCCTAAGATTTTATCTGGGGCATATTATGAGTAAATGTGGGGAGAAGAGAAATTAAATCTGGAAGTTAATCCTCTGGCTTTTCCACCCTGGCTCACTATCTGTCTCCTCTACCTGGGCGCAGCAGCCTATATTTCTACTGGTTTATTTCAGGTATGTAGGTTGACCTTATATTCGTGTGCAAATCAACTTCATTAATGTGGCCTTAGAACATTTGTGCTCAGCAGAGTTTACTTCTAAAAACTTAAATATTACAAAAGCAGTAAATCTTCAATATTAAAATTGCACAGTATACTGCCTAGTTAGAAAGGCAAAATCTTATGATGGTTAGCGTGAGTGTCCACGAATAACAGTCCCCTTTACTCTGACACCTTGTTAGAGTTGTAGTGGTGTCATGGTTTAACCCCAGCCAACAACTCAGCCCCACTCAGCCGCTTGCTCACTCTCCCCACGATGGGATGGGGGAGAGAATCAGAAGAGTAAAAGTGAGAAAACTCATGGGTTGAGATAAACACAGTTTAATAGGGAAAGCAAAAGCCGTGCACACAAGCAAAGCAAAACAAGGAATTCATTCCCTGCTTCCCATGGGCAGGCAGGTGTCCAGCCATCTCCAAGAAAGCAGGGCTCCATCATGCGTAACGGTGACTTGCGAAGACAAACACCATCACTCCAAACATCCCCCCCTTCCTTCTTCCCCCAATTTATGTACTGGCCATGGCATCCTATGGTCTGGAATAGTCCTTGGGCCAGTTGGGGTCAGCTGTCCTGGCTGTGCCCCCTCCCAGCTTCTTGTGCACCTGGCGGAGCATGGGAAGCTGAAAGGTCCTTGAGTTAGTCTAGGCCCTATTTAGTAACAACTAAAACATCAGTGTGGTATCAATATTCTCCTCATTCTAAATCCAAAACACAGTGCCATGCCAGCTACTAGGAAGAAAATTAACTCTATCCCAGCTGAAATGAGGACAAATGGGAATTGGCAAAATAAACAGCCTCTTGCTCTCCGTTTTCTCTATATGCCACAGCAGAATAGCAATGTCACTATCTTTTTTCATGCACTCCTTATACATTGTATAAGGCAACAGTAGACTAACAGGAAGGAAATAATGACTAATAATTTCAGTTTTCATTAGAGGAGTATCTGCCTTGAATGACTTGCCAATAAAGTGGAATGGAAGCTCTTATCTGAATTTTTATCTCTGTCAGGAATAAATGAATAAACAATACAACTTTTGCATGAGCAGAAGATGGGCACCTTCAACACCAAGATAAATGTCAGGTGGTTCACTGTACGAATATTTCACTATCAAAAATGAATCCAGAGTCTTTATTCAATGTTTTAAAATCTTAGGGCTCTGTCTAAGTTATCAGCTGTTGTCTTTGCTTGTCAGCAAGGTGAATCCTCCCTACTCTCAATCACATTATATGCTCCCATAAGCATATGAGCACACACCCATGTGTGCTTTGGACTGCCTGGTTTAAATTAATTTCTTAATGTTCTAATTGTTAACAGAAGAGCCAGTTTAGTCTCTTTTTTCACATTTTCTGGTGACACCATGTGTCATGTAATGTTCTTATGTTGAATGGAGTTCTCACTCTTATTAAGACTTGTGAGGTTTTCTGCTGCCCTTCCTGTGTGGTAGTCCTGTGTCTAACAGCCAGAATTTAATTATGAGGTTTTTCATGAAGATAAGAAACCCACAAAGAGCTGGGGTAAGCCAAGTAGAATCATTCTAGCTGATTCCTACTAGACATGCCAGGTCTTAGCCTTCAATTAAATCATCTCAATGGCCTAAGTGTAGTCTGAAAAAGAGATTACTATAAGGAGTATATTAACATTCCCCATGCAGATACGTGATTTTTGTGTTCTGTTATTTTGGAGACCCTCAGGGCCAAAACTACATTAAAAACATATTGGACTGAAATGGTGTAAATACAAATCAATGCCAGAGCCCTGATCTATTTAAAGAGAAATCCAGGTTAATTTAAAAATAGAGGGAGAATCCATCATTTAGGATATTTTGCAGTGTCACGTCTTATTTTGTAACAAGCTCTTGCTTAAGTTGCTAACAAAGAACTCTTAAAATACAACTTCTATACCCAAGAAGCCATGCCAACAAACCAACAGCCTTCAAGCACGGTCCTTTCAGGAACTGTCTTTGGACTGTGCAGCTGACCACAGTGAACAACATGGACCTTGTGCAAAAAAAGAATGCCTTCAGCTTCCTCATTTGAAAGTGAGCTGTAGCTCTGGAGAACTGAAGGAGAAGCAGTTCATTTCACATGTCTGTCTATGGAGAACAATTTAGTGTCAGGGCCTCAGAAATGTCTGACTGAGGCCATGTATAAATTGGTCCTGAAAAAACAGTGACAGTAATATCAAAAAAAAGGTCAAGAATGTCATTTTCTTATTACTTTCATGATAGGAACTTCCATGCCTTCCGTGCCTAGGAAACACATCTTGGGCTGCAGCTTATTCCCTCTGTCACATTCCTCCCAAGATGATGTGGGCTCCCGGGGACACTCCACACTCCTTTGCAGATGTTTTCAAAATACTTTCACCTTTAACACCTAGGCAAGGTGTCCTGAGTGGCTTCATCCACACATTGTTCCTACAATAAGCAAATAATCACCAATGCATTCATTGTTAAAGTGCTCTTAATGAATGAAATCCTTATCCATCATTGTGAGCGTGCACACTGTTTCCAGTGATGAGAGAGATACAAACCCTTACCTCAAACATTTTTACCATCTGACTTTCATTTACCTGTGATGTTATGAAATCTTGATAGCTCCCTCAGGTAGCTGGGATAGACAAGGGCACTCAGCATACTCATTGCTATGCAAATCATACTGAACAGTGGTGGTCATCACCAGTTTGGTAATTATTCCTCCATTTTGTCATTTCAATATGCCTCTGATGTTGCACAGAACACTCTGCTTCTCAACTATATTTATGGGCATTCTCAGCTGTTTGCAGTTACTGTGTAGCTCTGATTAATACTTCCTCCCCTCTGACACAGAAAGAGCTGCATTCTAATACTGTCTTTATTATTTTCCATCAGATTCCATACTTCTGCATTAAAAAAAAAAAAAAGTGTAAATCAAGGAAGTAGTGCTGGAGGTCCATAAAATGTGAGACTATGAAAATGTCATCACTGCACATTTTATTTTCCTGTCTACTCTGAATCTCCCAAATTTGTTCATTTATTTATGTCTGCATTGTTCTTTTGGGATACCTTATTCTTAAGAGGTACTGGCCCAGACCTCCAGCTCCACTTTCATGGTTTATGTTGTATTTGGAACTGTTATTTCAACTTCCCTCTTCATATACAAGCTCATGTCCACCTGTCAGTCCCTCTGGTAAGCTTAGAGCATGCATTAAGTATTGTTAATTGCATTTTTCCCAAGTCTAACAAAATCATTATACCTTGGTCACACTATTTCTATGTATTTTAATTTTCTTCAATAACCTATGCAATTTTTCCTTTGACCATGGCAGGCAGTAAGAGGCTTCATAGAAGACCTTAGCAATGAAAACCACATTGTACAATTGATTTCAGTCCAGCCCTGTGTACATGATTTGTATGAAGCAGCTTGCCTTGCAAAAAGATGGAGCAGCTATCACCTGGGTCTTTATTTTCTTTTATAATAAAATTTGTATCAATTAATGTCCAGGGAATTTTAGTCTCTTGGAACACAGAATGCAATCAATACAAGCATAACTCTTGGTTCAGCCTGCAAAAAATAATGACAATTATATCTGTGCATTTCAGTAATGAAATAATTGCTTTTTCTCTTACTCTACAGTCCTCAGCTTAGTAACAGCCTACAGGACTTATAATTTCCAGCTGTGAGTCCTTATAGGCTGAAGGAAATAATCCAGATCAATTTCAACAGTTCTATGATACCTCCATGTTTAAAATGCTTCTTTCAATATCATATAAAGACAAATTCTTTTCAGATGTATGCTATTGTGCACTTCAAGGTAGTAACTCACTTTCTTTAACAGAAGTTGCCACAGACTTACTACAATTTATCTGAAAGGAAAAAAGTGTTCTTTTTCCAGAAACTCAGGAGTGCTCTGTGTGTGTGTATGTAAAACATGTCTTCTTTCTATTTCTGTAACAACTGTTGATGGAAAGAAAAATGAAGGGAACAATTAAATCGGACAGAAGGTAGTTCCATCAGGTTGCTCTTCAAGAGGTGGACAGAGCCATTGCCAAAGCATTCCAAGTGACTCTTCCAAACCCATTTATTGTGATAGGTAAGACAAATATCGCATCTTGTATCTGACATCTGAAATGTCAGGCCAAATAAAATGATGGATTAGTAAGGCCATGGACACAATAGTAGAGAGAAATTGAAATATAATGATGCCAGAGCTAATCCAGGTTGCAGAAGGTGAAGCTGGAATGGAAATAGCAAGAAAGCTTATTATAGATTCCCCAAATGGGGAAAAAAGATTCATCCTGCTGTTTAACATAAGTATTAGTGTTTCATCAGTTCTTTGTTGGTCAATGCAGTGCTACCTAGACTGTCATCTTCAGACAATTTGAGCTTTCATTTATTATCTGTACTGCAACTTGTAGTTTGGGAATAACCCATGAAACAACAAACAAGGTACTATGCACCACTATAACTATTGGTAATAACACTCAGCATGCATACCTTTCCCTTCCTCGTGGATATGATAAAGTTAATTCAGTATTTTCTGCTTGAACTGCTGTAATAGTCAAAGCAGAAGTACAATACATTGTCAAGCATAAGCGTGCTGATAGAAAATCTAGCATTGCAGAGTTCATTTATCAGAATATATCACCTGGTGGGTGGTGTAAGTAGAGAAGGAATTGTGACAAAGGCACTCGTCACACTGTCAGAGTCACGTCTGATCCAACACACTACATTTTGAAATGCAAGGAGTATACAGTAATGACGAGTCACCCTGTGTAATGTGTAATAGAAAGGATATAATCAGAAAAGATTTATCACCATAAAAAATAAAAGGTGTCTTATTATTTGTACTGTGTCTTCAAATCCTATCTTGACATTTTACAATGCATGATGCAATAATGACTAAGGAGGAGGATACAGTGATTGAAACAAAAATCATAAGGCAGTGGCCAGGCAATGTTCAGATGCAGAGGATGGGAGGAGGATGTGCAGATGGAAAAAATGGGAGGGGACACGTCCATGAGGCCCCATGCTTCACCCACCCTGGAAGGAGAAGCACAAGCTGGACAGCAGATTTGAGCAGGCTGGCTCCCAGCGCCTGTTCTCTCTCCAAGAACAATGCTGTTGGTCAGCCTGGCAAAAACTCAAGACTCCAAGACACTGTTGTCTGAAAGATTAAAGCTTTGTACAGCCTTATGCGGACTGGCCTGTGGTATGAACATGTTCAGCCCTTCCAGATCATGTAAAGGAAACAGCTCAGCTAGGCTAATGCACAGTGCAGGCTCATGCTTTTTCCTTCAAGTATTGTGGGGGTTAGTCTAAATTGGCACCTTAGCAGTACCTTACAAATTAAATGCCTTTGCTGAGCATGCCTGGGCAAAAAGCATGATGCAGTCTATGCTTAATTCATAGCATGAAGGTATCTTGGCTCAAAGTGCATGACATTACACCCTTTTTGGTGCCAGCTTTCAGTGCCTGAAGCCAGTTATTCTTCAGTTACACCTGAAGCAATGATGAGAACAAGTGTATTTCATCTTGTTCTTTCAGTAATTCTAACCTTGCATGGAAAAGGAAGCACCTTCTTTGTGGTGGTGCAATGGTCACAAGTACACAACATTGCTTGGAAGCCCTGAAGAAATGACAGGACATTGATCCCCCTTCTCAGTGATATCAAATTCTTCCACTGGACTCCCTTACACCCTTACCAGACCTGCCAACAGGTTAACCTTGTCCATAAACATCTACCAAAATACCAAAAAAAATGGAAAACATTTCTATTGTGATTCTCCACATCTTTGAGGCATCCTAACAGAAAACAAACAAACAAATAAATAAATAGCCTGGAAAGGCAAGTTTTCTTCTGTCATGACATTTACAAACACAACAAGGGGCAAAATACCTATTTTTTAAGATTACATCCTTAAACCTATTGCCACCTCTGCTTCTATTGCAGTGTCAGTTCAGCAGCTCTCTTCACAGTTGTTACAATTAGCGATAGAGGCCTCAGCTCAGATGAGCACATAGAATCATAGGATCACTTTGGCTGGAAAAGACCTTTAAGATCATCAAGTCCAACCTTTAACCTAACCCTGCCATCCCACCACTAAACCATGTCCCTAAGCACCTCAGCTATCCTTCTTTTAAATACCTCCAGGGATGAGGACTCTACCACCTCCCTGGGCAGCCCATTCCAGAGCCTGACAACCCTTTCGGTGAAGAAGTTTTTTCTAATGTCTAGCCTAAACGTGCCCTGGCACAGCTTCAAACCATTCCCCCTCGTCCTATCATCTGTTACCAGGGAGAAGAGGCCGATCCTCACCTCACTACAGCCTCCTTTCAGGCAGCTGTAGAGGGCGATAAGGTCTTCCCTCAGCCTCCTCTTCTCCAGACTAAACAATCACAGCTCCCTCAGCCACTCCTCAGAAGACTTGTGCTCCAGACCCCTCACCAGCTTTGTGGCTCTCCTCTGGACGTGTTCCAGCAATGCAACATTGCAACATCTTTCTTGTAGTGAGGGGCCCAAAACCGAACACAGTATTCGAGGTGCAGCTTTAAGTTTCACCGAGTGCTGGGGGATTTAAGCACATACTTACAGTTAAACACATACTTATATCTTTTCACAGTGCCACATCCATCATTTCTGTAAGCAGGTATGTCTTCATTAGCAAAAAATAGATTTTCTTTCAACAGAGAGGATTTGAAGCTGCTCTTCTGAGATTTTATACCAGCATTGATTTCTAGCTCAAGCTGTTTTATCAAGAGTGACCGGTAAAAGCATCATATGTCACAACTGAGTGGGAGGGCACAGAGAGGGTACACAAGTAATCAGGAAGATGTGATTTTATGGATTTACAGGCCACTGTGACAGGGAAATGAGACCAAAGTTGGAAATTCTTTGTGACCATCCCCATGTCTTACGAACTCGACCAGATTGAACGTAAGTTTGTCAGCCAAGCTCAGCTGACACAGGAAGGCACAGAAGGAGATGGCATCTTTCAGGTGAGAGACCATGGATCATTTTTATCTTGGTAAGTCAAGACAGAAAACTCGAACGTCATCACAAGTTTGTAACCAAGTTCAATTCTGAACCCCTGATTGAAACCAGCACAGGATCTGCTGAACAACATCCAGCTTGGTCCTGACTGCTTTTGCATATTCTGATCTTGAATGCAATCACAAAACGCATGCAGCATCACTGGTTTATGCTATAATTCATTTACATGTCATTTAACTGCACTATTGTCCCAAGATTATGTCTAATGCTGTCTGATAAGCGGCAACCATGTCCAAGTAACCCTAATCCACCATATGAAAATAGTCACTGATATTAATAGGTCCAAAGAGGTATTTCCCATGCTTAGTATTTGTAGCCTTTGCTAAACTATTCGTATCATATATCTTCACAATAGTATTGAAATGTCTATTTACCGACATATATAAACCAGTTTTATCTGCATTCAAATGCCAGCTTCACAGAATGTTGGCTAGAGCACATTAATTCAAGCAGAATAAGGGTAGGGTGGTATCTCAGCTTTCCCAAGTAGGAAATATTTACATTTTAGTATTTTCTGTGGTAGTGCACCCAAGGTATGTTATTAGTGGCTGTGTAACACACTAAGCAGTTACTAGGAAATACTTCTTAGACAGTGCTGTACTAGAGCAGTATTGCAGTGTAGATATCACTGGTTTCTCTACAGAACTGGAAAAATGAAGTTAAATCCCAGTATTTGCTCAAGTTCAGCATTTAAGTTTTCTAATAAATTATAGTAAAAATCTTTTATTTAAAGCCAAGTTAATTTTGTCCATTGTTGTTGATACAAGGTTCTTCTGTCACGGAGGAAGAAAATATTAAAAACCTTTAACACAGTAGTTGTCTTTGTGCCTTTTAAGATATCAGTCCTTTAGACACACAGTTGTTAAAAAATGCTGTCATTATAGAGATACTGGTCATAACTCAATAGACAAGGTTTTGAGTAAGACTTTTCTGGGGAGAAAAGAATGAAATCAGTACTGATGGCTACATGAAAAACAGATCAGAATAAATCTGCATAAAAGTAGTTATATAGATACACAAACTAAGATTTGCCAGTTGTCACAAAATTGTTTTGGCTGAATATTATAGGACCCCTGTGTGCCATCTTCCCTCTCAGAAGGCTCAATGCCTCTTTTCTGTTTTGGGGCCTTATTCAGCCAACAATTTTGCCATTAGTGACTTTATGCGTGTGAGTGGAAATCAGCTCATGTGTGAGTTCTGTCTGGCAGCTGCCACAGATTACCAGTACTTTAGGCACGGTATGTGTTGTAAATTAATCCTGGTCACCAGCTCAGCCCAGCCACTTGATCACTCCCCCCACCACGGTGGAACGGGGGAGACAATAGGAAGAACAAAAGCAAGAAAATTGAGGGGTTAATATAAAAATAGTTTAATAACAGAAGGAAGGAGGAAGAGGAAAGAAAACAACAATGAAACAAAAAAAAGCCAAGTGATGTAAAGGCAGCCGCTCACCTCCCACAAGCAGACTGATACCCAGCTAGTCCCCAAGCAATGGCTACCTTCAAAAGAACCCAACCCTCCCCTCCATTTTTATTGCTGATAATGACATTATATGGCATGGGATATCCCTTTGGTCAGTTCAGGTCAGCTGGTCTGGTTACGTCCTCTCCCAATTTCTCATGCTCCCTCAAGCTGCTTGCTGGGGAGACAGAGTTGGGAAAAGGGAAAGCCCCCGGCACCATGCAAGCACCACTCAGCTACAGCCACAATGCTGGTGTGTCATCACACTACTTTGGTCACAAATCCAAAACACAGTACCATCCAGAAGAAAATTAACCCCATCCCAGCCAGACCCAGTATAATAAGTTTACCTTAGTATCCGTGCTTCCCGCATTTACTCGTTAGCAAGTATGGGACTTGACCCTGCCATCAGATCATGCAGAGCAGAGCTGCACCGGCTTCAAGGAAAGCTCACCAGAGCAGCTTCTTATTACAGGATCAGATCCTTGGGGTGTGAACATCATATAAATAACATTTCCTATTTCCTTAAGCAGCTTTTTATGGGCATGGTACTTCCCTCTGAAAATTATTTATTCCCAGCTAAACAAAGCCAGTACTTAGAATATTTGATATTCAAAATGATGATTATTAGTTTTGCCCACATTTCCAGCTTTCTCTGACAAAGAGAAACATGAAAACCACAAATGGGTAGTAAAACTTTTTTTTTGGGTGGGAAAGAACACAATGGGTTTGAAACAAGCTAGCAAAATGCTATTACCCCTCCTCATCCCTCTTGACAGATGACTTGTCAAGGTGGCTGCAGTTTAAAGGCTGTCTCGTTAGTCAGTACTGCTGACTAATGAAAGACAAGGAAAACAAGCCAGGGACTGGAGGGAATCAATGGAGCTGCCTCACTCCACACTGTGGTCTCCAGGAGATGCAGTGAATTTCTCTGCCTGTTCAATTCCCACATCCGTGGGCTTTATAGCATAAAACTCTCAACCACAAAAAGCTTCGATTTCATTAGGTCATGGGTTTTAAACACACACCTAAAGTGCTGTCCTGAAAACTGATATTCACATGAGTTACACTAAAACACTATTGTGGGTTAACCCCTTGTAGGCAGCTAAGCACCACACTTGCTCACTTCCCCACCACCAACCCTGGTGGTAGGGGAAAAGATAAAAAGAAAGAGTAAACCCAAGAAAACTCATGGGTCAAGGTAAAAATAGTTTAGGAGGTGAAGGAGAAGTGGAAGAAGAAATAAAGAAAACAAAACAAAGCAAGCGATGCAAAGACGATCACTAACCGCCTCCCATGCTAGACTGATGCCCCACCAGTTCCTGAGCAAAAGATAGGTAACCTGCCTAAACCGCCTTTCCCTCTGTTTTATTGCTGAACATGACGCTGTATGACATGGAAAATCTCCAGTAAGTTTGGGTCATCTGCCCAGTCATGTGCCCTTCCAACTTCTCATGCACCCCAATCTATTCTATGGGGGGGCGGGGAGGGAGGGGCAGAGTGAGCCGAGAAGGCTTTGACACTGCGCAAACACTGTTCAGCAGTACCTGAAATGTTGGTGTGTTATCAGCACCGCAGGAGCTGCTATGGAGAAAATTATCTCCATCCCAGCCAGACCCAGTACAAATGCTTTAAATCAGCAACTGCCCACTGGCAGATGATCCTAACTCTGGTCTACCCGGCAAATACATCAGTCCTTTCGGTCTGCCCTTCGGCAGTCCCATGCTTTCCACTGTTATCATATGTTACATTTTCAAAACAAAGACAAGTGTCTCTCATCTGTTCATTGCTTTTGCAATGAACAGATGTAAATTGCTTGAAATTAATTTTTCTAATATGGCCTGGTCCTGCCTCCCTGGATAGGCTCTTCTGTTTCTAATGGAAGCTCTCTATAGGGATTTACCTGTAGTGGGGCCTTTTCCAGCTTTCACGTCTTAATAAAATAGTAAAATTAGATTGATCTCCTGTCTTCAGTTCACTTACCATAGCTATGACAAATAGGTTTTAACTTGTCCAGTTAAGTTCTACCCAAAAGTTTCTCTCTAAGTAATTTGCACTTGATGGAAATTATTTCACTGGCACTGAAATAGTGACTTCAGTGAGGGTGACAGTGAGACAAACTCCTCTGAAGGCACTGGAGCTGCGGTTGCTCACATCAGGCTTAGTGCATCCCCTAATGTTTACTGGAACTTGCAAAGCTTCAGTAGCTCTGGGCAACGGGATGCCTCAGGGTCTTGGGTTGCTATCTGCCTATTTATAAAGTGGCAGTTGCCATGGTATCTGAGCACCACTGGAAAGGCAGCTTGTTGCTGCAGGCCTACAAACAGCATCTAACCTAGCTGAGCTGGTAAAAGTACTATCTGCCAGGGCTGTTCAACAGCATGTATGCACTGGCCCAAACATAAAATGAGGTAATTTAAACTTGGGTTCTCTGGAAGCTGTTATTTTGAGCTTCCTGAAATTGCTGAAACCAAGAAGCCTGGTTCCTTGTTTGCTGGGCAAGTTCTGTTGCAAAAAAAGATGGATGTTACTGGACTGCCAGACATGTTTAAGAATGAAAATGACCACAACTGCTCTCTTTTGGGATGATTCATGTTCAAGTGCATGATACAATCACAGTCACAGCACTGGATCCCTTTGGAGTTGTAAGCATCAGCATCACCTACTGAAGAACCTCTGAACATGCTCAGGCATGACCTGGAAAGCAGAGTGCTCAGACCTGCTAAGCCAGCTGCAGCCTAGGCATGGACAGGTACCTGGAGTACCTTATGACAAAATATCAGGTGCCTATGGGCTTGGATGGGTCTACAAACTGGACCAGCATTGCCAACAGGTCACGGGATGTGATCTTTCCTCTCTGCTCAGCAT
The DNA here is from genome assembly GCF_000687185.1 of Egretta garzetta. NCBI lineage: Eukaryota > Metazoa > Chordata > Aves > Pelecaniformes > Ardeidae > Egretta > Egretta garzetta. Next base: position 547,415 of record NW_009260129.1, read on the forward strand.
TGGCGATGCATATGCAGACGCCGGGTGCAGGTCTAGGCCACCATGAACATCCTGGAGTGAGCTCAACAACAGGCCACAAATGTGATGAGGGGAGTGCAGCACCTTTCATAGAAAGAGAGACTGAGAGACCTAGGACTGTTCTCCCTGGATCACTTCTCCGTCCAAATATCTTAGACATCTTGTGTAACATGAGCATCTACAAGGATTGTTTTTCTCTGTTGAGGAAGCACTTCAGCATGATGCATGCCCAATGTTCAGCACTTGCAGACTTGCCAGTATTTTACTTTAGAGCTTGTTTATACATGTACCTTCCTCCAAACACCACCCAATCCGTCATAAACAATGGAATTAAGATGAAAGTCTGCCTGTTTTCATCTACAATTTTGCCAGCTCAATTTAAATCACTCTGCGGGAGGGAAACCTTAAACAATCAGTGAAAAGGGGAACATCTGAATTTTAGTCAGCTTTGAATTTATTCCCAGAGCTTCTCAAGAAACTGTGCTTGTAAGCCCAAGTATCTCCCTGGTGGCTGAAGAAGGTGAAATGAGCCATTTGAAACATTTGTCAGCATCTATGAATGGATCACTTATGGGAACATTATAAATAGTGTAACTGGGGCTGTAAAAATCCTGGTTAGCCATGCAGCTGCAAGTAAGTCTGAGGATTATTACCACCGGTGACTCATGGCATAGGTACCCCATTTTTAAAAGTAGGTTTTGCCTCACTAGGTTGCTTCTCTGGAAATTAGAAATTTGCTTTAACTACGTTGTTTTGAATTGCTGGGGGAAGAATCTATCAACCACAAGGTGCCCTGCGGCTGAACTCAGCCAAAAAAACTGCTAATAACTCCAGCAGATGTTTCTGCTTTTTAGGCAACAGGACTCCCTTTCTCCCACTGCGCTCTTTTTCAAAAGCAGACACCAATATGACTGAATTCCAGCATCCTCCACAGCTACCACTAAAGCAAAATCTAATGTTAGGCACTCAGTGGTGATAAAACTTCTGTGCACAAAGTCAGTGTGAGAGCGAAAACTGGTCTCAGTACATTTACTCTGGTGAGCACTGTTAGTGTAGCCAAGAAAACTTTCCTTGTGAGAAAGACTGCAAGATTAGGCCCCGTATTTCCATGACTGATAGATTGCACTTTTAAAAATGTTGACCTTCATTATCAGCATTAAAAAGCTGGCCTTACTTATTTATTTAGGCATTGTCTATTGTTGAGCACATGGTCACTTATTCAACAACTTTCTCACAGAAGAGAATGGGCCCTGTTACATTCTCAGCACAATATTGCTTCCTTTCTTTTATTTCCAGATGGTTTTTCATGCTCTGGCCTTCAGAGTTATGCAGTATTGGGAATATATTTTATAAACACTACTACATCTCTGTGCTGTACTTCAGCAAGCCTTGGCACTGAAGTGCTCAGACACTTATTGCCAGCATCTTCGTACTGTTGTGAACCTGAAATCTCAAACTAAATGTCTGTTCTGTGCTTTTTCTAATGAGAAGGAAAAATGATGAAAGAAAGATGTCTTTGTTTCCTTCTTCTTGGAGTATGGAGCCTAACAGACCTTCTTAAAGCAACATGTAGTGGCCAAGGAAATACAGGTGTCAATGTATTAATGGAAAAAATATATTGCATACTTCATATCCATAAACAAGAAGCAGTGTCTGGATGTTTCAAGAAGGGTGAAGTGAAAGAAGTATACATTCTGCTGTTACTTAATTAAAAATAACAATGATCTGGGCTCAGTAGCACATCATCATTCACCAGCTGTACCACTTGGACACCAAAGTGTTCGTTTCATAATATCCCGTCAGAGGTAAGAATTGTTAGGGGGTTTTTTGGGTTCTCTTTCATACTTGTTTTCAAAACTATGATTGCCAAACTAAGTAAGGTCCATGAAGAAAAGATACCAACCCACAGAAGAGTACTTCTAGTGGTTGAAACTGTGGGAGTAGTAGTCTCAGTCTCATAAAATTACGTTGCTGTCTTTTTTCAGAGATTTCTGCTGAGTAACTTGTATTCAGATGGTGCTCAATGTCATTAGTAGTAAGTCTCATGCAAATCAGTGTTCTTTGCTGTAGTCATACCAGGTAACATTTCCAATCACAAAGCTTAAAAAGGGAAAAAAATGTGCACAGCTATAAAAACTTCCTTTTCCTGAGAAATAGCAGGTGTATCAGAAAAAGCTAAATGACATAGTGGGCCAAAAGCTATTGTTTTAGGCATATTTAGTTCTCCCCTTCCTTTGAAATGCTTAGGAAAATGTCATGGGAAAAATGCTAAGAAATTACTGACATTAGGGAACAATAGCATAGATCACATTCTGATTATATTTGGAGGTGTAGTTATACCTGGAAGCTTAAAACTCGTTTTTTCTGAAAATATCTTCAAGCTTTGAGAAACACACGGCACAACCCCTTATAATTTCTTTTACAAGAGTGCAAACCCAACTTTTGAAGAAAATGGAATTACAGTTTCTGGACAAAATGTGAACCTGTTACAGGCAAACTACTTACACCAGCTGTGAAGCATTACAGTTATTTACATTAAAGAACTGCTTCCGAGTCAGTGGGGGATAACAGCAGTAGCGTTATTTCATCACTACACTATCTTACACCACCTCAGTGATACACAGAATATGCTGGACCACCAAAACTCTAAAGTAGTCTGAATGGGTAACTTCTGCCTGCAACCAAACCTGTCCTAAGGTGAAGAAACCAGAAATACAAAAGGGCTCGTAGCTCAGCTCTGATTATTTAATATATAAATCCAGTTCCTGGAGGGTTCAAAAAGCTATATGAGTGACTGCTATATACTGGAAGCATCTTGGACCTTCTGCACGCATTTAAAGCATGCCTTGCTGGTTTTCTTATTTCAAACCATGGTGAAGATTAAAACCGACAGATTTCAGCACTTCTTTTAAACTCCCAACTATTTCCAGTATTTGCAGTACATTACCTAGGAATGTCTAAACTACAGGAAGTTAGAGGAATGGCTAAGTGACTGGATTGAAGAGCTATTGATGAATCTAATAATTTTAACATGCTGGAAAGACTAAATTACATTTAGAATTGATTATTTTATGCTAATATTGTTATTAACATCATATCAAGACTGGCATCTGTTCCCACATCATGTTACATAAGAGCAGTTCCTAAGATTATATAGCATCCAGGCAACTTAAAAGAATATTGTGCTTCAATTGAAGCTATATAGAGACTGCTTTTTACATCAACGTGATTTATAAAAGAATGAGAAACAAGCAGCTCTTCCATAACTTTACCAGGAAATCACGGGCATTCTCCCAAGCAATTTCCCATGCATTGTCTGACTGTGGTTTGTAAGCTAGCACAAAGAATGTTCTTGCTTGGGGAGAGGATCATGTCTTTCCTGTCACTTCGATGAGACAGAAAGATGGGTCTGAAGTATTATTTCTTTACTGTTATTAGAGAAATTGCGAGAGAATACTCTACAAGCAGATGACTGAAAGGAGAATACTACAAACAACTAGACTACCCTTTTGGAGAACAGCAGGCATTGCCAGCAGAAAAATATTTGTTTGGATGGTGCTAAATTCCACTTTTTTCTTACAGGTCAAATACAATTTTAGCCTCAGAGAAAAATGTTCTTGATGCATTTCTGGTGTATATACCTCACATTCATCAGATATTCTTCATCACAGAATGCAGAGCAGAAAAATTTTTATTGGGGATTTCAGGGTTTCTTTACTACATATGATGCAAGGAACTTATCTGCATGTGTTCTGTAATGTGCAATAGATCAATCTGACACAGATTACAGAAACCCAACCACTATGTCAGTGGTACCATAAGCCCTACTCTCATTCATGTCAAAAGTGTCACCTCCTTTCCTAACAGCTCCTTATACATCCTTGTTATTCCTGGCTGCAATCTGCATATCAGGGGAACCTTCTCCAATGAGTAGCATATAAAAGGGATGCCAATAAGAGACTGAAGAGTTATTTCTCAAAGCACTTGTCCAAAACCAGACCATTTGAGACTTACGGCCCTATGCCATTAATACAAAACTTTTTAAGCATTCCTTTGTGTTAACAAATGCTGGGAATTTATGGGTGAAACAGCAGACTTACTTTTGAAAGACATTTCTTTTTTATTTGGAATCAGCTGAAGAAGAATCTGGTTAGGGTAAACTCACTGCAGAATGGGCTTCACCTCCAAGCTACCAGCTGTGAGGACTGCAAGATAGGAGAGGATGAACTGCTGAGAGGGAAGCAAGGAGGTGTGCTGCACATGATCATCTTGTGACACATTCTCCCAGCAAAATGGAGAATGCTTTCTTGGCAATGAATAGATCTTTTTGTTTAAGACATGCTAAAGAAAAGCCAATCAAGCTTGAAGGGAAGGAACCTTTATAATCACCTCCCGTGTTTCACCCATATTCCCTAGTGAGTGTACAATAAAGAGCAGACCACTCTTCCAAGGAGGATTGCTGTGGGGAGATCCTTCATCAGTGGACCAGTGGAGAAGCTGTCTTTGTAAGAAGTTGACTGGCTGCATGTATGGCACACTGGAGTTTATACTCGCAGCTTACTGCAAATTGCTGTCCCTAATGGCTGTACTTGGATGAGTTCTTAGACAACTTATACCAGGAAGACATGGAGTGTAACTCAGCTCCAGCTGCTGTAAAGGGAAACAGAATTTATTTCTACTGAACCAACATAAGTACAGTAGTGAAAAACAAAGCACAATTTATTTACTTTTCCAAAAGAGCAGCATTAAGATATTTTGTAAACTTACTGCAGCAAGACATCTCACATCCTACAATTTCTTCAGCTTTGAAACTGATTGCAAAGCTCTACAGATATTCCCTAAACTTACACATAAGTATTTGCTGAACAACATGATTTAACTTCCATTACAGAGAATCATACAACCCTGCTGGTGCCCTTAATGACTTTTCTTAAGGGCTATCTATCCCTACTGAAGCTTCTTCCAATTTAGGACAGAATGACCTCATCCAGCAGTATTAAAAACTGGGGTCTGTATGTTATGAGAGAGTTATAGGCTACATATTCAAAAGAGTTTTTAAAAAGCTCAGTCACCTGTTAATTCTCTAATCATACACCTGCTTCATTTAGGCTCCAAGCTGGAAATCTGTAAATGTTACAAATGTTACATACTGCAAGCAATCCTCCTGAAATCACAGGGACTGTCCTGCATGAGCAGCAGTTCTACATGGGCTCAAGTCTGAGGCTGTAAGACTGTTTCCACTTGCAAATTTGGGTGGTTGGTGTAGTCTAGGACAAGAGAATTCAAACTGCAACAGAAATATCTAGAAATGAGAAATTCAAATATCTTTTAAATGTCAGCTGCTGACTTCAGATGACAGTTTAGTTTCTTGGGGCAGGGGTAGGTCCATGATTTTAATATGCAGTACCTGTTTTAGTCATGTCTAAGTGTCACTAATTGGAAGCAGAATTTTCTTTGCTTTTTTTTTTTGTGGGAGGCTATTTTTCAACCTTGACAAAGTTTGTTGGCTTCAAACCAAAGACAAGCTCCTTTAAATTCACGCTTACAAAAAATCCCAGAAAAAAACTATTGTACTTTCTATTGCAATGGTCAGAAAAACAACATAGCACATCTTGTTACTAGATCAGGCCTCCAAATAGCTGCACAACAAGAATAGGAGACAATGGCTCCTTTCCCTCAGTTCAGTGGGACTTCTCAGACACAGCACTTCTGAAAATCGGACTACTATTCAAATAATGGACAAAGAATTCCAAAGCCTTATTTTAGACAATGAGGTACTCTTTAGTGAAAGGCAGTAACTGAAATGTATTTTTTAATACTGAATTTTAATACTGAATCACATTATCCCTACCTGTAGCTAGACACATGAAACTGTCTATTGGCTCTGCCTTGGTTTTACAACTGCAGGTCAACCTATCTAAAAAAATTTTGATGGGGCAAATGCTTGTAAATGAAAGAATTTGGAATGGAGTTATTGTAACCAAATAATTCATTAAAAATAACTTTTTTAGCTTGAAGAATATTTGGAAGCAGATGAGGGGTTCTTCATGCAACTTTTTGTTCTTTATTTTAGGAGATCAAAAACTACTTTCAGAACAAATAGTCTAGTGAAATAACGAAAAAATCCTTGCACCAAACATAACATTAATTCTTACATATTTTGACTTGACAATAGAGTTCCAACACATGAGCATTTTCAAAAGAAAGTATTTCAGGAAGGTCATTTTTGGTGGGTTTGTTGGATATTTTTTTTTTGAGGGGAATGCGTTTTAAAGTGTAGTTGAAACTTCGAAAAATAATGTTAAAAAGCTTGTTGGTGTTAGCTTTAGAGCACCAGCAAATTAAGCAACCTTGGAAATGTGTAGAAACATTACAAGAAAGTACATCTTAAGTGTAAGGAAGTTTGTTACCATAGCATTTCACCAGAAACACAAGGAGACTTAAACCTTTTCCTTTTCATTACATTTGTGCATGTTGCTTGTCAGATAGATCTGCAGCCGAGTGTGCCACCAGTAAAAATCAATGCCGAGCTGCTATGACAGACAAGCCCCTCTCTTGGAAAGATTTTATTAATTTTGTGCTCTTGGCTGAGCAAGAGGCATTACAAGTGTTAAAGCAGAGTAGTCATTAAGATTACAGTTGAGACATGATTAACTATCCCCAATCAGTCACCTCTGCTTGTCTGTCACCTTTCCCTCTGACCTGTTTCCATTCTTCTTTCCCCAGCACTCTGTGGACCAGATTCTCATTGGTGACATCAGTGATGCTGAGATCAGAAATTGGCTCCTTGCCCCTATTTTTCCCTTGCCTTCCCTCTAATTTGCCTTGCCCTGTGCTTCTCTTCAAAGAGTCTTCACTGCAGCTCCCAGTGCTTCGCAGGTATCCTTGACTACAGCTCACATTCCCCAATCTCCGGCCAGCTGGAGCAGCTCCCTGGTATGATATAATCCAGATCAAAGGCATGTGGCCAATCAGCAAACAAATGACTTGTTGGCACACAACAGAATTGACTCAGCCACTTTTGGTCCCCTCTTTTCAGTCTTAAATTTTGCCAAAAAAAAGTAGTTGTGGGTGGTGGGTGGGACAGTGGATTGCGAGTCAGTAGTGAGCTACACCAATTAAAACCAAAAAATGGCTCTTCTGCAACTGGGTGTAGTCACAGACTTACCCAATGAACAATCCAGCTGCAAGGCAAAACCAGCACAGCCTGATACTGCAGTGGATTTGTAACGTGCTTCTTGGCGATGGCACCAAAATAACTTTGTAATGCAAAAATCTGTGATTGGATGGATAGCAGAATGTGATTGGGAAGAAAATTGCAAAAAGTATCTTATCAGAACTTTAAAGATGTTAATTGCATAATACTGTCACTGTAGCATGAGGTTTGTATATATATAGATAAAACCATATATATATATATGGTTTCTTCATATATAACCCACATTTGTTTATATATAACCCATCTGGAGTAGGTTCTAAGCTCAAACAAAGCCACTATGTGCACAGTGATTTGAACATGTTTACAAAGCCCTGCTTGTATTTGAAATCAAAGTACGTCCTCCTACAAACATTTCCACCCCATGAAGCTACTCAGCAAGTTGTTACAAGGATAAGGTAAGTCACTATTTATTTTCACTATTCTTGGAAAGCTTGTTTTTTAAAGAATTTTTTGCTAAATGGAAACCAAATTTAAAACCACAAGTTTTTAAACCTAGCTGTCGTATTTCTTGTTGACAGTGGTTGCTTCACAGAATGCCTTCAAAATGCCTTTTCTTTCCATCAAGTAATTAATGCAATTTATTGAGCTGAAAGGGGAAATTCACCTTATATATTTTTATATATATATATAAAATAACAAAGATTCAACATTTCTACCAGTCAGATCATTGGAAAAAGAGTTGAGCTCTGTGTGCTGCCATATGTCTGCCACTAGTTTATTCTTTTTTTTTCAGGGAAATTGCAGGCTGCCTTTGTGCTTTCAAAGCGGTGACTGTCTATCTTGGAAGAATTTGGATGCTTGGCCAAATTACATTTGCAACACAAGAATATTGTTCTCCACAGTATACTTGCAGACATAAGGAAAAACACTGGGGTAGAAAATTCACCACTGTGGCATGCTGAGCCAGAACTTCTACCATCATGTGTCGATATGGCTCCATGCACCAGGAGTACATAACAAGGCAGCCAGTGTTGGGGATCTGAACAGGAGTGTTGGTACAGTTGACTAGCTTGGTTTAGCATCCAATGCAAATTAATGCTGCTTTCTTTAACCCAAGGTACAAAACAAATGAAAGCAGCATTTCTCAGGAAGAGAAAAATGTGGTAGCTATGTGCAGTATAGTTCCAGAATGCGTCAGCAGTAATTCACTTGCTGTTATTTAAGTTTAAACAAAGAGGAACAAACCCAGATCACATGTGTACTTTCAGAAACAAAGTAGGAAAGGTTCCACTCATGACATTTCAAGTCCTATCTGCACTAACGTCTTTGCCAATTCCTGAAATCAGTGCTTTCTTTTTACAGTGTCCCTGTGAAGGCCTGCTCATTAGACACAAGACTGAATATAGCTGCAGACCTCCATTCCTGACTGTTTCATCTGTGGGTTGTATTGTGGGTCCGTTGCAGGGCTTGTGGGAACTATCACAGTCCTTTTCACAACAAAATATCTACTCACCAGTGCCTGCTAATAGCCAGAATGTTTCTTGAGTAACATTGCCCAACAATGTAAAAGAAACAATCTGCTTACATGTTGAATAACCCTGCCTGCAAAATGGCACTTTCGTAATGACTGAAATTTGAGATCTTCTGTGAAGGCTGACTTCCTTACCCCTCCATTCAGCAGTAACCTCTCCACAATCACAGCACCATTAAGGTACTTGTTCCTCAAATTAGTTACCATTGCTTTAACTGTAACAGAAAATGACAAAGTGTACATGAGCCAAGGCAGCATGTTAAGAGGTTTACTTGTTTACAGTCTCTACACATTCTACTTCATCCCCGAGATCATCCTCTAACCAACTACAATCATAACGGCTTTTGTATGAAGTCGCTTATGCAGGATGTTCCAAAAACACCTATCAGATGAAACAATGCATAGCAATTAGTTTTGAAGTTATACATCAGCCACCAGCAAAAGCTGTCACAGCCATGAAAGGGACAAAAGAACTGGCTCAGTCACATATGCTTCCCACTAGCTGTCAGGAACCTCCATTTCACATTCCTTGGCCCAAATTTCTTCCCATCGATTCATTTTAACTCTGCTTGATTCTCAATCACATTATGCACTCTCCCTCATTCTTACCTCCTCTCATGCTTCCTCTGCTCCTCCCTCAAACAAAAAAAAAGTCCATTTTTCTTCCAGACAGACCATGTGTACCAGCTAGGAACACAGAAGTGAGCTAACATGTTTCATATACACTTGCACATTTGAAGGGAGATTTACAAAAAAAAAAACAAACAAACCAAAACCACAGGAATTAAGTACAGGAAAGAGAACAGGTATGGGTATGTAGGAGGAGCAACATTCTCTATTAGGATCCTCCATTCTTCAGAATGGCCAAAATTTTCCTTGTTTGGTGGGTGATAGGACAGGGAGCAGTGAATAGCTATGGGTATATTAACGATGCCGATAATGGAGCCTCCTCTCTAGATTTGACAGAGTAATACAGTACCACATCCTGTGAATGTTATTCTCTGTGGGTGCTGACTACACAGCAGTGAGACCCACTGTCTAGAGTGTATTTGGGTTGTTCTTCAACAGTCCATGAGTTTTTGATAACAACTTTACTGTCAATTTGCCCAGGGGCTGAAATGAGCTCTTGCCGCTATTGCCCTTACTCATGCATATGGTCTATCCCTCTCTTCCAAAATTCTTCATGTGGTGACAAACACAGGTTTACAGGCCTGCTGTTCAGGTCAACTTGCCAGGCCACATGAATAGCTAGAAGTCCTTCCAACCAGCCAATCATTTTTCAAGTGGGTAATTTCTCTTTGACTTTTGGGGTGGTTTCAGAGCCTAACATGCTGCTGCTACATTTACAGTTAACCTTACAGTTTGGATCTGTCCTGTGTGAGGATTTGTGCTACACCTTTGCTCTCAGGGACCTTTTGGGAAAGTCCTCAGTGTGGTAGCTTCAGAAGCAGCCATGATTGCGCAGTCTCTATTTGGATTACTCTGAATTTAGCTCTTCCCTACGTTCTAAAATTCAGCCTGTTCAGAGTCTTGCAAATGAAAAGGACTAGCTTTTGGTCCAGGCAAAGCAGGCAGCAACTTAGAACAGCAGACTACCTGCGTTGACTGGGCTAAGACAGCAATAATCAGTTGCTTCGGCAGCCTACACAAACCTGAGCAGTCTCATTTTACTTCCTACTTGCCTAACCTTGGCTTCTGAGGAAAAATTTGAGGGATGCAGCAGAAACAAACATGAGCAACAAAAGTAGTATGTCTTTCTCTTCTCCCGGCTATCCTACACAACGACAGAAGCAGCAAGTTTGTCCTTTCTCAGCAGCCTAATAGGCAGGACAGTAACTGGCTCTAGCGGGAGGGATGTGGGAAGATGAGCTGAAAGAGGGAAGAGAGACATACCTCTAATCATTACTTCAAAGCAATTCTTCCTGTTGCAAGAACATTTATCACATCCCCCCAGCCCCCAAATGGGAGAAGGTTATGATCATAATTCCCAATTTATTAATTAGCACTGATGTACCACTCTTAAGTACAAACAAAATAGCTCTGTTTGTTTACTGTGGTGCAAGATAATGAATGCTTTGCCAGATATTTCTAGGTATTTCCAGGTCTTTCATACCTGCTTCGGGCCTTACACAACTGCATCTCCAATTACACAGTTGTTAGCTTGCTTTATTTTGACATTATATCACTTACAAGCAGGGCTATATTAGCATATTTTTGTAACTGGTTATATTAGTTTCCTTGTTCTTGGGGCTTTCTTACACAATAGTCCAGTACTGGTTTCCAGTTATCTTTTAAATGTGACCTTGTCTGGTTACTGCAGGGATGGTTGTCTCACTACTCTTCTATCTCAGACCGCTTGCATCTACTGACTCACGAATTTGTTTTCTTCCTTGCTAATTATTCTTAATGCATCCAGTCTTAGCGGAGGTTCAGAAGTTCACCAGCAAAATGCAGGTTCTCTGTGCTTTCTGAAAAGCTTCTGAGCAAGTTTAATACAATCATGCATCTGTGCTGCTTACCAGTCTGTATACCACACATAGTAAGATCCAGCATTAAATGCTGCTAACACGCATGAACTTCAGCACACCCTTATAGCCAGGCATATTTTTTCATGAAAAAAATCTTAAGTGGCTTCCACAAGCACCCAGACTGCAAGCTTCCTCTGCTTGATGATTTGTCCACAGCCTGGTTCCAGTGAGAAGGCAGACGGCAGTCAGAGACAAAAGGCACACAGCCATAGCCTTTCACGTTATCTTGAGCACATAGCAGAATGGATGGAGGCAGGGGATTGTACCTGACATCCCTAGAAAAATCCACTTGTCCTGCCAAATAGGAGGTAAACACAAAGGGCCAATAAATAATACAGAAAACAATTAACAAAATTATGGGCATTATTGACAAATGATAATGACATATCTACCCAGTTTCACCTCTTTGTACCTAAGGAGTGTAAGTTTACCTAGCTCATCAACTTACCTGGTGTGGAATCACTCTGCTTTTGAAAGCTTCTAACCAGAGACGATCCATTTAAATGCATCCCCTTGTACTTACTGAAATGAGCAAGTGTACTACAGTTAAATCCCTGCTAGACAAACACCTCTCCAGCACAAACCCAGCTGCCCGATCGTCTCTTTTCCTTGATATTTTCATTTTTTATCCTGACCAAATGAATTCTGAGGTTTTAAATTTAGCTACTTTCTCCCAGATACTAGGATGTTAAGATTCTGTGACATCTTTCTGCTCGATGTCATACAGTAATACTTTTCAAGTACTTTCTGGTCATTTATGACTCTTTATGACCCTGACTACTACCTCAGATAACAAACAATAATTGACTTTTTCCCAGATTTCCCTGCCCTGCTTCAGGGAATGCACTGACATCCAAGGTTCTTTGCTTTATTTTGTCATTGCTCTTCACTGGTCATTCTATACATGTTTTATTGAGGAACAAGTAATCATTAAAGTAATTTCACAGAAGAGTCCTAGGTATTTTTAGGAAGCGGTGAACTGTCAGAAATTAAGAAGGGTTTGTTAACTGCATATGTTTTATACAGTCTAGAGGAAGTGAAAGAAGGAAAAGAATTTCTATTTCTTGACAGTTGTTAACAGAAGTATTTGAAAACCATTGATATCAGCCTGCTACACAGAACTTAACTCCTCTGAGTATCTCCTTATCAGAAATGGGTTATTTTCATTGTTCAAAACCAGTATCCAATTCTGCTCCTTTACTCACAAAAAGCACTTAAAAAAAATCAAGTTTGTAACCCTAGTAACAGTTTTTCCATTAAGATATAGCTCTGATTATTCTCTTAGAGAAAAAAAAAAAAGCATGAGGCTACATGCATCTGCTTGAGACACAGTTCAAGGCTTTCAGAATTATAAAGGCTTTTCAAAGTCCTAAAAATTAAACAAGTGGGCCAGAATGCAGTGTTTTGAATGTGGCAATGGTCTCTCACATGTATTGCATTCCCCCTGAGCACTAAATAGTGTTTGGAAAGAGATGTAGGGCTCTGACTCATAAGCATCACAGCGAACTGCTGCAGCAGTTAAAGACATTACTAAGACGCAGACTGTTCTGCCTTCCAGCAGCCAGGACAATGGAGTGTCCTAGCCACCGTGATGTAAAGTCTCTTCAGCACACTTTATTTTCAGTTCAACAAAAGAGCACGGTGATTTTGTGAAATGGGCAGCAACGGAACCTGATTTCTCGTTTGGGTCAGGCACCACTACACTTTAGTGTTCTCTTAGAGGAATGATTTTGCCTTTCAATCTTGCATGTTTACTGATTTTCCTTTTTTAAGCCTTCAGCGTACACATCCAGTTCCATCCTACACCTGTCGTGGTTTAACCCGGCTGGCAACTCAGCACCATGCAGCTGCTCGCTCACTCCCCCCCTCCCTCAGTGGGATGGGGGAGAGAATCGGAAAGAAAATAAAAAGTTAGAGCTGAGGGCTGAGATAAAGACAGTTTAATAAGAGAAAATAATAATAGTAATAATGAGAATGATAACAGAATATACAGAATATACAAAACTAATGAGGCCCAATGCAATTGCTCACCACCCGCCGACCGATGCCCAGCCCGTCCCGAGCCGCGAGCAGTCCCCGAGCCGCGAGCAGTCTCCCCGCGCCCGAGTGTGTTATCAACATTCTTCTGGTACTAAATCCAAAACACAGCACTATGCTAGCTACTGTGAAGAAAATTAGCTCTATCCCAGCCGAAACCAGGACAACACCTTTTCAATTGGAAAGCTATTTAACTCCAAGGAAGTCAGATGCCCAGCTGATCCTCAGATCAAAGTTACATGTTTGCAAGAGCACTGCATTCTGTTCCACATCCTTAGACATCCGCAAAGCCCCATGACAAAAGTCACCACTTTACATTTGGCTCAGAAGCCGTGCCACATCCACACCTCAGCTGTAACAGGTTACGCTAGAACAGCATAGCCAAGCTTCTGCCAGTAGTTTATCCCCACCGACATTTAAGAGCCTAGCATGCCAATTCCAGGAACGTGCTCTTTTCTCCTGTCCCTACATCAAGGTTTAGGTAATGTGGCTGATGGGAGAGGAAGCCTGCCCATGGGGTAGTGTCCTATTAAAATATTTTATATTAATCTATTAGAATTCATATCAGAGCTGTAATAAAAGGAGCCCTATTTGAGCCTTTTGGAACCCAGAAGAGCTTAGTAATTTCTCATAGGAGATCTCTAGCAAAGCTGGAGAGAAGACTCTTCATTGCTGAGCCCCACAATTTAATCTACTGCCATTTTTTTCTGCATTTATACCTGTTTCTGAAATTAGTAAACACTAGATTTTCTGAGGTAGGAAGGGAATACGTAGCTACAGCTATTCTGAGAACTTTCTTTGCCCAAGGCTAACTGCCCTTAGCTGTCTCTGCTATCTGACTTAACATTTTTGCACAGGACAAACTGGACAGTAAGTATCATTATCACTATCCCATCCTGAAGCTTTCAAGCACACCATCATGACTTACACAAGTACATGACTCAGGTAGATTAAAACATCTTGTATTAAAGCAACACCGCATAAGTGCTTTTAAGTTTAACATGTACGGGTCACTGAACAAGATGGTAAAGGGTGAACAAGCTCTAATTCTGAGACAGACAGCAGGCAAAGTCAGCGCAACAGTGAACACAAAAGCCATGCAAGCAAAGGCAGTAGAATTTAACGTGTGATACAGTAGGAAACACATATAAAGGCTGAACTCATTAGGGTTTCTGAAAGCAGCACACAGGTCTTTTTAACATAGAAATATCCCCAACAACTAGAATACGTGAATTTAAAATTATTTAACTGAATTATTAAACCTTTGTATGAATTCCTGTTTATGGATGGATGTTACTTTCTGGATTCAGCTGTTTTATTGGATTAAATGTTGCCTTCACCCATCACCATATTTCTTGTGAAGAATGAAGTTCTTGAACACATTGAAAACAAGACCTGATGGGTTAGCTCACACCATTTACCTTAACAGTCAAAATTAACCTGCTTTATCTGAATTTCTGAGAGTGGTCATATGACCTGCTGTGTTGGCAGATCACAGCAAGCAGTGACTCTTGGGAACAGCGGTGGCAAACAGCTGACATCTACTTCTGTTAGCATAGCTGAATCTAGCGGTGCTTTGTATATGGTCCCATGGTGAATCATTTGTTTTGGCTTCAACATCAGTTGGCTAAAGCTAAACAGAAGCAAACTATTCTTATACCCTAACCAGGGTGTGAACACTAAATTAGGATCTTGCTGACTTTACACAATTTGATTTAGTAGTAGTTTAAGATTTATTTGTGGATAATCGCAGGATTTGGTTGTGATATTTTAATAGCACTCAACCCATTAGTTGATTTATAAAGTGATTTGATAAAATCAATCATAACAGCAACTTAGTTAAAGATTCAAAGATGGCAAGATTCACCTTATTACTGCATGGAAGAAGTACACAAAGGAAAATTAAGTTACACTCAAGTCAGAATGATTCACAGAGAGATCATGGATGCAGGGGATAAGGAAGACCCTCCTGTTGAGTCACAAGGTTCAGAATAGACCTCCTTGCTTTCTAAACTCCTTTTCAGAGAGGAGTCTAGGTGTGGCTAGGTCCAATCTTAGTTATGTACTTGGTCAACAGTTTATGTCTAAGGTTAACATACATATATATATCTAGCCACAGTAAAAGACTCTGCCATTAAATCATACATCTACAGACTACTTAAATCAATTTACACATGCAAACACACACAAAGATATGAATATATACACATATTTAAAAGTTTATCTGTTAGAAATTCCCCTTGAGTTCAGTGAAATATACACATCGAATGTTTTGGCATTTCTCAGCAGGCAAAGGTTGAGCCTCAGAGAGTGAAGGGTTTCAGCCCAGGCTTCACTGTCCATCTTCAGCGATGGACCTCTGATTTTAGCAAACTTAAGAGTTTGCTAGCTCTGAGAGGCATCCCATTCAGAGGGAGATGCCGGTCGCAGCCCACTGTGATCTCACTTAGGACTGCTGTTTTATAGGATTATGAGATGATTGGCTTTAGTCATCAGTAAAGTTTCATCTGAGCCACAATCCGGGTTGGTAACCACTGGAATTCTGGTAATGGTGGTACCACGCCACGCAGGTTATGATGCAGATACAGTATGTATCAAGGCTATCAGGTGATAACTGATTGTTCCCATTCTCGCTTCCTGCCTCAGCCATGTAGGAGTTTCTGGTACAGATAGCTGAGGTGGGGAGCAGCTCTATGTAGGAGTTTGACACAATTAAGGAGCGCCTACCTGACCAACACACTACACCAAGGCTACGGTCTGGCAGGAATTCCTAAGGTCATAAAGCAGTCAAAGAGAGAAAAAGTTTTTGGGCTGATGCACCACCACAACCCACCCCATCGTAGTTTGTGACACTAGTATATTCTAGCTGAAATCCAAATCCACACCTTAAATTACATACCCTCCTTACGAAGCAGCTGTATTTCATGTTCGTGCATCTGATTTAGTAAGGAACAAGTATAAATATAAACCAAAAATATCTCCAGAGTCCTACTTAACTATTAACTGTGAACAACGAGCTCATAAGTGAGCATGAACAGAACAATCTTAAGGCTGTTAACTTGCCATTATTCTGCAAGTTACATGGCAGCAGATGGCCCCAATTTATCCAGGTGTTTGATAGCACCTGGAGAAGCTTACACATCCCAGGTCTGCTATTTGCCTTCGGCCCTTCTGATCAAGTTGTGTAACTGAGCAGATAGCTGTCACTGACCCGGGGAAATAGTTTAATAGTACCCATGACAAAACTACCCTTGCATGCTCAAAATTTAACAAAATACTGAAACAATCCTCTCTTAATTGACTGTTCCCCTCCCTGTTTTACTGTTTTGTTTTCCCTTATAACCACACCCATTGGATCGATTTTTGATAAAGTATATTTTTGAGATATGAATGCTAATGAGAAGTTCTTGGACTTGTCTCAAAAGTTCTACCTTTAGGTAGAAGAGAATCTCAACATATTCTGCTACTTGACACAAAGTAGGCTTTTGTTTGGTTGACTAAGAACATATTATTAAGTTTTTAAATTTTATTTGATAGCTGCTGTTACATTAGGCAAAAAAAAAGATACCATGATTGAGAAAATGCAAATATATTCTACTGCTCAAGAAAAAAAAAGGAACTATACTGATATAACCTATGCTTTGCTTGTGGCTTCACAGCTCTGTAGTCTTAAACCCGAGCACACATGAAACACACCATAGTATCCCAAAATACTACTGTGAAAACAGACCAAAAAATCTCTACTCTTTTTCTGCAGAGCGTGAGAGTCAGTTACACTTCGTCTGTGGTATTTTTTTTTTTCCTGGTTGCCAGGACAAGGATATCCTATCTTTCATGCTATGAAGTAAAGCATGAGAGAAAAAGTTGTATTTAGGAAGGATGTAAGTCATGTTAGAAGCAGTTAGAAAATTTAGGCCAATTTCAGCCTTATTTTGATCCCATTGTCTTAGACATGCTTGTATCTGGGCAAAACCAAGTCTGTATTTCAAAAAGTAGACAGTACTCAGAACTGGTTCTCAAATTTTGCATAAATGGCAAGCAGTAGCTTATTTAAATGAGTAATTTCTTTGGTAGTAAAATTCCACCTTGTGCTCACTATACATAACACTGGCACGAACAACATTGATGAAGGAACAAATATACTGGAAGAAATGCCAATGAAAAAAAGTAGGTAACTATAGAAAGGAAGAAGCTGCAGAGCAAAAAGTTTAATACTTATGAGCAAAAAGAATGGTAAATCACCATAATCTTCATAATAATACAACGAAGAATTTGTTTTTCCTTATCTAGTACATTCACAACCTTTGGTGCTTATAGGATCAAAATTCTACAGTGGTAGTTTTCCTTATGTATTCCCCACCTCTGCTGCAATTAGCACAATTCCATTACTGGGAACACCAGAATAAGCAAATCACCATAGATTTTACTTCTGTTTCTTGTACTCAGAGACTGTTTAAAGATGGGTAAATTCACGTTTGGAGTAGAAGCACTATTAACCACAACAAGAACAGCAAAAGGGGCTCTCCAAAAATGACTGGCACCAGTTCAGAATTCTGGGTTTGTCCCACTGAGCAAAAAATGTTTGACTGCTTCCAGCGGGCAGTTCAACAGGCCAGGAATAGCCAAAACTAAGAAACAGATTGTCTTACCAAAACCATACAAAAAGGTAACTGGCTGCCAGAAGCAGAATCCCAGAATGGATTTCTCTGGGACTCTGAGGTATCCTCAGTTATTAAGCATTCATTCCAGGCATGGTTCTATTCAATATTCTTTTTAATTGCTTCAGTGATGAATTTGTTTATAAGATCTGCAGCTGACACAAAGCTAGTGGAATTTGGAAAAAAAACAAAACAAAACAAAACAAATAAAAAAAAAAACAAGGAGAGAAAGGTATCACCACCACAGTGTGCTTCATCAAACCAAACTCTGAAGTTTTGTGGACTACAAAATAAACAGGAACACTAACCCATTATGATTGCAAGCCAACCCACCTTTCTCACACACAGACTTCATTCTGGAATGCATTCAGAAAGGCTCTTTAGACAAAGGAGATAATAATTCCCCTCTACTTAGCCTTGAGAGGATCTCAGCTGAATATTATCTTTTTGACATCACCCTCACAACCACACTGTGAGCGTTTAGAGCAAATGAAGCTACTTTGAGAGAGGCTCTATATTTGAAACCTACGAAGACAGCTAGATGAACACGTACGTCTCCAGAAAAAAAGGCTGAAGGGGAAAGTGCACGAGTACCAAGCACATTCATGAAAGTTCTATTAAAACAGAAATTTTACTTTTAAATTAGAAAAGTTACATCTTCTGTAGGAGAAGGAAGAGCTCTAACCAGCTCTAGTAATTACTTTGTTGCCAATCATACCAGGCTGAGATGTACCACTTCAACAGAGCACAGCACATGTGTAGTATTACATACTGTGGATCAGTAGATGGGTAGCTAAAGAGCGTCCTTCCCTCTAGGATTCACGTACTTCAGGAAAAGTCCTGTTCCCAATATAGAACAGATAGGGCATGAGAAGATTTTGCAGGGAGTACCAGCAAAACGGACACTTCCAAGGGTTTCTTATCTCAATGATTTACTTCATCATCACAGGGTTTGCCTTTACTGTTTAACAAAAAAACCCCAAACTTGCTTTTTTCTATGTCAGTTACCCAAGACACATGAACTATCTTGGTCTAAAGAGCCAAGACACTTCCACTTGACTGCAGCAAACTCATAGAGGCCAGTCTTATTTCCCCATCTGATGATGACCTCAGTGAACTTACCTCACCGTAAAGTAGAAGTATATTGCCTTCACCCCATTTTTACCTTTGAAGGCTTTGATTGAAGTTCAAAACAAGTATGCTTTTTTTTTTCCCCCTCTCTGTTTTTTGGGGTGAACACTATGCACCAATGCAGTAGACATAAGCAAAAACATTAAACATTTCCATAAGGCAAGTCTGAAGTTTGCTCGCTTATGACTTCCCTGGATACATAAAAAATTTATGTTTTATTTATATAAAAACCTGAGCCATCTTCACAGAATGTTTTAGCTTAAGCCCACTTTCAGTGGCCACCTAACCTAAGCAAGCTGGACTTTGCTAGGAACTGGCTAAGGCACTCAGAAAAACTCCTTTCTGCCATTTCTGCTGCAGTAGCTGCAATCTCTGGCAGAGAGTTGGTAGCAAGCAGAGAAATACCACCATGAACTGCTACGGCAGGGGTTTCGAGGTGGTAATAGTGAGGCTGCTGCAAACACCAGCAACTCCTTGATGGTAATGACCTTCTTTTGGTGTAACAGCTTCCCTGCAAGAGTTCCACTGATACGTCAGTTTCTAAACAGTTTTAATTATACTGGTATCATTCCTCACACAAACAAGCTTTAGTTCTACAATGACACATCTAGCTAGCCAAAATGGTACCTCTTCTCATTGTGGTACTCTACCTAGTTTGAAAATGTGATGTGCAGTTTTGCTGTTGTTGGCAGCATCCAAAGTATTAATTCAGTTAAGGGCTCTTTTTTTTTTTTGCCAAGCTAGACAAATTAATCAGGGGAAAACTAATTTATCCTTTAACATGTGATTACTCACCATGTTTGCATATTCACTGTGCATGAAGCTTCAGCCACCCAAGTCTCATATAGTGAACCCTTATTGATCCTACCAATTTTAGTAAAGCTTTTCACACCAGTCGAACATTCCTGCCTTAACAAAAAACATGTTTTCGAACCCTTCAATAAAAGTTACAGTGACATTAAATGATACTTCATCAAAACACAAAAAAAGAAAGCCTTCAGACTGACATCAGCTACATACCCATTCAACTGGAGTTTTTGTGCCCCGAAATGACAGTGGCTGCTGCAGTCTTCCCAAAATAAACGTAATTGTTAACTAAACATAGGTGCATTTATCCCAACTTCAAGTGAACATTTTTTTTTCTGAAAGATTGATTTTATATTCCTTTTTTTTCTTCTCTGTATGCATTCTACCAAAAAGAATGGCTTGACCTGGTTTAAATTGGTTTGAGTGCTGCCAAGTCCAAAGAGCAGTTGAGCTGTCTTGCAAGGAAGCTCCCCCTGCAATATTTAAGGCTTGTTTTCTCTTCTGGGGAGAGAAAGGCAAAGGGCCCTCAGATTTACTCTGCGGAACGGAAGAGACAAAAAAAAAAAAAACCACCACCCAACCCAAACCCAACAAAATACTAATGAGAGTATGAAGAGGAAAAAAAAAAAAAAAAAAAAAAAAAAAAAAAAAAAAGGAAGACTCCCTTTACTTCTTTCATTCCCATCAGCATAGTTTTCTAAAAACATTAACTACATTCTTTCAGTTCTAAGACATCAGTTGCAACTCACAGTTTAAGACAAAGCTAAAACCAAAATTATAAATTACGTGTGGATCAAAAGTTTTTCATAATGATACTGGCTGGTTTGTATATACAGATTTGAATGTTTCCATTTCTTTGATTTTGTTCCCAAGTAAATATTTTTCACACAGGCAATGGTGAACTGAAAATACAGTCTTTGAATTCTTTTATTTATTTATTGTATGGGTGCTTAGTGCTGTCCAGTTAGCACTAATTCTTACACACTTATCTTCCAGCATTTTGGTAGTCACTTTACATAACAAATAAGATGAAACTAACAAGTAAGTAATAACACCCCGGAAAACTACAGACACAGTAGTAATTAGCACTGTATAGCCAGCATTGTTAACTTGGCGATTACTGCCTCTATTCAACCACCAATAAAGAGAGCCCCAAGCTAAACACCACGTAAACAACAGCTGTCACTTAAGGACCACAAGGTGCATTTGGTGCTCCCAGGGTTGCTTCAGGTCTTTAAGCGCTCCACCTGGCCACAGCAGAGGAACTTCATGTTAAATACTGTCACTTGAGCAGCTGTAGTGGCTACTGGTTATTTCAGTACTGAAGTTCCTCTTAACGTTTTTACGCCGTAGCACAAAGTGAAATGCCGAGTAAGAGCTACACTAGCTTCAGAATGGCAAATATCTCCCATAAGACAACATAAAAAAAAAATAATAATTACATGTAACACCACATATGGTAGTTGGGCTGGGTTTTTTTTAAACTGACTCTACAACTGGTGCTCAAAAAACCCCTTCAGACTGGCGGGCTCATTAATAAATTACTTCGACATAGCTTCTGCAAACAACGCGAGAGCTCTGCAGCGCTTGGCTGCAGATCGGGTAAACGATCTGCAGCGTATAAAAAAAAAAAAAAACAAAAAACACCACCACAGTGCCAGCACGCGGAGCCCAAAACCGTACTTCCAAACCAACTGCTAAAAAGCTACGAGGGCGGAAGCGAGCAAGTCGGAACGAACCCAGCTGCGCGCTTTAACCCTTCCAATCGCTAGGAATCGGGGGAGCCACCTCCGCTCCTCACACGGCCTTGCTGCATCCGGCGGCCGCCT
>NW_009260129.1:569827-570053 GCF_000687185.1 Egretta garzetta
CCGCCCTGGCCCCCTGCCCGGGCACGCCCGTGCCGGCGCCCTCCTTTATTGTTGGTGCTGGCGCCGGCACGCACCGTGCCCACCTTCCCTCCCCTTCCCCAGGCACGTCCCCGCCGGCCTCCGGCGCCGTCGTGCCACCTGCTTCCTCTCCCCACCTTCTCCGGCGCCCGGCCCTCCCAAATATTTATAACCCTCGGTGGGTGGAGAGAAGAAAGTTTTCATCAGG
>NW_009260129.1:570885-571249 GCF_000687185.1 Egretta garzetta
GGGACGTCGCCCGACGGGCTGCGGGTCCTGTTGCTTTTCAGTCTGTTTCTAACTGTGCAGTCACTCCTGCTGTAGAGGTGTCGCGATTCGCTTCCCAAAATAGCTTGTTTTCCCAGTTTTCCCTGCAGAAAAGCATGCCTCCCCGCCTTGCAGCAGTCGGCGGAGTAGCACAAAACATGCGCTTGCAATTTTGTAATCGCCTTCCAAGCAAAAAGCATTTTATTTCCGGTGTGCGCGGAAATTTTTTTTTTTTTTTTTTTTTTTTTTTTTTTTTTGATCGGGTCGGGCGGGAGCGAGGATGCGTACACACGCGGGTGCCCAGGTAGGCGCGGCTCGTCTGCCCCGTCGGGAGAGGGGGACGGCA
>NW_009260129.1:571848-588359 GCF_000687185.1 Egretta garzetta
TCCCTGCCGTTCGCCCGTCGTGTGCCAGCGTCGCCGCACCGTGCCCTGTTTCCCCCAAGGCCCCGTTTCCTTATATCCCCGGTGTGGGAATGGCTCGTATGTCTCCTATCCTCCCCCACACCCCCGGCAAATACATGATGGTGGAAAACAAACTGCACAGGGCTGGAAAAGTTCCCGCTGTTCTGAACTCGAGTTGAAGTTACAGTGAACCGATTGGGGTTCACCCTCCCCAAGTGTGCGTTATGGTCAATTAAAGAGAGTGGTTAAATGTCAGCACGACTTCAGAGATCGCACCAAACTTTGTTTTTCTTGGTATCTGGTGCTTGTGTTTGGTATTCAGACTTCCCAGACTTTTTAGGTTAACTCTGTTCTTTCTAAGATGTCTTTTGATGGATATTTTAGATAGGTAAGTAAATAATCAACTAAAGAATTGAAGCTATAAAGATTTTTTAATTTTTTTTTTCTTTTACCATTTTAAGTATTCTGCATGCTTTCTGTAAAAAAAATTGATACGGGATCTATGACACAGCATTGTTCCATTTGTATTCTTTTCTGTTTTGCTTTAGATTTCTTCAGTATAACTTGGTTCTAACCACAGGCCCTAACATTGCACCGGAATTTAATTCCTTTAGTAGTATACCAGTTATGTGCTCGGGGTGGGGCAGTCTCTTCTGTGTAAGCTAGTATTGTTGTGCAAATAAAGGCACACTTTCTCTTTGGGAACCTAATTGCCCTATTGCTGTCTTTGACTTTGTTTCTTTTGTCCTTTTGTTATTCTAAGGAGCAAAGTGGTGTACTAGGGGGTTGGAGGCAGATTCTTAGTGCCCATATATATGAGTAATAGAAGGCAAAAATATTGTACGGATAATGAGCATTTAAAAATAAATCTCAAGTTAAGTGTGTCATACAGCATATGTGGACTTGACAGAGGTGAGGGTAAAGCTTCATTAAATACAGTATTTCTCTCGTGAGTTACGTCTCAGCTTTAGGACTGGTATTTCTGTGGTGTTTCATAGAACATGCGCCAGAAGAGTGTGTTCAAAGCAGTCTTAGATCTTTTCTTTTGTTCATTTCTGAAGTGGTCTGTGAGCGTTTCTTGTCAAGTTTGAAAAATGCTTTCACCAACACCTGAGGCTTGAAAATTGACAAGAGAAAAAGTGCTCCAGCAAGCTTTCTTATATTAAATATATTCTTGACAAAGGTCTGTATGAAATTAATATCTGCAGATATATTTTCTCAATTTTTGTTGGACTTTTGAAGTTGAGGTCAGAGCGTGCACAGTAGCAACTTTAAAAAATGTCTGCACTTTTACCTCCAATTTTCACGGTCCTGATTAGTAATATTGCTGTGAACTAGTGATCCTTTTCAGAAGAAGACTTTTCATTCTTCGTATGACTGAGAACGTTTTTGCAAATTACTCATTAAAATGCCTATTATATTTTTCGGTTTTCTGCTGCAATTGAAGTTCTCTATGTATAAAGAGTGTTTCCTGGACTTCCACTTCTTTTGAGCTTTATCTGTTTAGCTTTTTATTTGTTTGATCCTTTAGTGGAGTAGTAAACACAATGTTCTGACATAAAGACCACTTGTCATGAAAACAGCAGCAGAGAAAAGCTTATGCTTCATCTGCAAGACAAAATAAGGAAGGGTGAGTAAGGGAAAGAAATAAGGCTTAAACACAGCTTTGGTAGTTTACAAATATAGCGGAATAAGAAAACTAATACTGAAAATTTGTTTCTGACTCATGTGAATTCATCACTTCTCAGGCATAAACATTTTCCCGTTTGTCTCCACTTGGTAGAGAATATTTCCTGTGTATCACTGCAGGGTTTGAGCACCCAAGTGGATCATTCAGAGCTGGGACTTTTGGGGAAAAAGGTTAAACAAATGTTGTTCTTACAGGAACAATACCTTTTTTGTATCTTCACTGATATTCTACCATAAGTAACTTGTATTTAAAACAATGTTCTCCCTTCTTCTTCTTTGTCTTCCCCATTTAAGTAAAGACAAGGCCTGTCAGTAATGTGGCGAATTCCTTTCCTTCTGCCTACCTCTCATTATGGCTTTTGTTTTTTAAAATCTAGTGTGAAGATGATGTTCAATAACTGTGATTAATACCTGTAGTAAAGGTCACAGTATGGAAACTTAATCCATAACCAGCCAGTGCTGTCATGAGTCAGTTTTCTCTGCCCAAAACATACAGCGGAATCTATGTGTGTAGCAAATGTGGATTAGATCTTGGGCCTTGTCTGCCGTGGCTATGGGGCTAAAAGGCAGTTAAACTTCTGACTGCAGCTATTGGCCTTCCTCTTTTCCTGAAGGCTGTTGCTTTCTGCACTAAAGCCATCAGAAAGGATCATGTGTCTGTGCTGTAGCCTCTTCATTGAAAAGTCTGTTGGCATAGCTTTGCCTAACTTGTATGAACTCCAACTTGTGATGACGGCTTTTGACTGACTGTAGTACATTCAACCCCCACCTGTTAGCCAGTCATTTCTTGGTGCTGATTTTAGTCTTTTGTAAGAGGGTAGGCTGTAAGTTAGAGCAGCTGAGAAGTTTCTTTATGAAAAACTGAAAACAGCTACACAGTAGGAATAAGAGTTTCTACAGGAGTATTTCTAAGGTGTTGAAGGTGGGGAATATTACGACTATCATCCTAAAGTAAACTGTCTCTGCATGTGAAAAGGAGCCTTACACTGCATGAGTCCACGATGAAGTTTCTGGTGTAAGCACAACACCCATTCCTCTGGCTCTGCTGGGGTGCATGCAGACAGTCTGGTAGGCAGTTAGACAAGTAGCTAAAGCAGCGTCCAGAGGTTTTTGTCTCTGGCCTAAGGGTCTGGGTAAGCAATTAAGGTGCAGCATTTCTGATTCTGTGGTTTGTAGTTTACTGCAAATTCTCTTCCAGAAGGTTTTGAAGTTACAGTGAAGTTATGTATATGAGTATGCAGAGGCAGAAACTCTCAGCTGTTAGTGAGTTTGGCTTCTTTTATGTGAACTGGTTTATGTTAGTTGAAGATTTCACTTTTCTTGCTGACTTTTTGTTGTTTCATGTGAACCTGTCTATTGATTGAATCATTGTTTGATGAAATGACAGTAGTTAAACCCTGATAAATGTTAATGCAGAGTGTCCTGGGGGTTGTACAATGAAAAACACTGATTTGCTTCTAACTATTGTAAGTTATTTGTTTTAATTATGATGGGCTGCTGTCATTATTAATCAGTTCTTAAACTTCGAACAGCTTCATTTGGTTATGGTTAGCAGATTAAACAAATACTGTGAATCACTGACTATCGTTTCATGTTTTCTGTGGTAGTGTAATAAAGATAACTCCGTTAGCCTGTAGCATATCAGTTTCACAGTATATCTTTTCAAAGCCACCTGTGAATCATAACTTCAGTTGGAGATGTGTGGGGAGAAGTAGACTGTAATTATTTTTCTGTGAAGGAAAACTTACAGTCTGTTTAGCAGTGTGTATGTGGCTGTTGCGTGGGTCCACATTTCCTTTTCATCAGATCTAAGTGGTGCAGTTTCCTTACTTTCCACTACCTATCCAAGGCAGTGGATCTGGCCAAAACGTTCTGGCTGAAGTTCAATTTAGGTTGACTCAATCATGGAAAGGCAGGAGTTATATTGGATAGTGAAGGGAAACAGCTAGAAGAATTATAAATACTCACTGCTCCATCTGTTCTTAGACTTGGTGCGTGCCCTGTGTCAAAGCAGTCTCTAATCTCTGGATCTTTTTGGGTGTCCAGCCCGTCTTGAATTTCAGAGTAATGTGGGTGGTTTGTTACCTGCTGTGTTTTTTTCTTTTGGATCTACTCATATTCCACACTTTCTTCATGTGAAGGAAATCCATGCCTTTTGTTACCTTTGGGTTTGCAGCAGGTTTATACCAAAATATATGTAATACGCTTGGATGCTGCAGGTTGACACATTGAGCTGATGGGAGATCCTATTGTACAATGAATTAAGTACATCTACAAAACCTTCTAGGAGCACACAAAGTGATAGTGCAGAAACATTTATGCTTAGAGAATATACCCTCAAATTCTTTGTAATGTAGATATTCACTGTTTTAAATCATTTGATCTAGAAATAGTCAAGTGGAGATCCTAAATCTCTCTCTTCAGCTTCATCTCTTGGTTTTGTGGCTCTTCTTGTATTTGCATCTGGCTAATGTTACCTTGTCAGTGACAGGTTTTTTCCTCTGTCTTAACTCTGGTGTGTCCAGCAGAGGTGACAAATTCTCTGAGACCACAGTTCACAGAAGAGATTTGGTGATGTTGATGTAAATATACATAAGAAGTGATAAGGGATTACAGTTCAAGAAGAGGTGTCTTATTTGAAGTCATGTGAGTAACACTAGTCCCGTGCGGGTTTTGAAGAAGTTTTAAGATTGGACACTTGAGAAACAATTAGACAGTATGTAATGCATTTGAGAATCAGGGCCAGCAGCCTTATCATTTGGGACACAGAGATGGGAATTTGGTTTTTTTTCATTTTATTAAAGTTCTTATAATCTGCTGTAAGCATTTACTTCCCCACCCCCCCTTTGTAATTCTAACAGGCATTACTCATCAAAAAGCAGTCCAAACAAATGGGTGAACACTGGCTTTGGCAGGGAGATGGCTTGATTTTGCTTATTTCATTATAGGCACCAGAATTTACCCAAAGTAATGCCAATGTTATCTGCATGGAGTCTGGCCACTGTTGCACCTGTTGTCTCTTTGTAGATTTTTGCTTTGACTTTAATGAGACTTTTATAAGGGCCTAGATGAATTAGGTATCTAGCTCTTACTGAATTTTAGTGAGAGCAGGTTGTGTAATTTCTGCAGGTTTTTTATACAATCTCAGTCTTAGTAAATGTAACCCAAGCTATTTTTGAAACATGTTAAATCATAAGCTTTTTAGCAGTTCAGTTCCGTGAACAGATCCTTAGTTGCGAGGGCCATGTATAATGTGTTCTGGTTTATGGCAGTGGCTGTTTTTTTAAGTTTGTGGACTACTGTTGCCAGAGAAAATTGCTTTGTCTCTTTATGTCCATGAGTATCTTTGGACAGGATTTATTACTTGCATTCAGGTAGTATTTTCCCATATTTTATGTTCCCCTGATACAGATCTTATAAATTACTTTTTTTTTTTTTTTTTTTTTTTTTTTTTTTTGCATAGAGGTGTGTTCTTCAAGATACAAAAATCTCTGAATACAAATCTGTGTTAAGACAATTCACAATTATGTAAGATTGGGTGAGCTTGTCTACTCTTAAAGAAAGATAAAGAGGGGGCTTGATCTGGTGTAAGGGGTGCAACATCATCCTCTGGTACTTACTTTTTTTCACAGGTTAGGCAATTGCTAGCCCATTAAAAAAGAATTTTAAATTTTCAGAATTTGCATACAGGTGATGTTTAATGTGTATGTAAATGACAGCGTAACTAGTGGAGCTGAGACTGGAGCCAGTTAATTTTTATGAGAACTGCAAGTTGAATTTGAAATAGAGGTGAATAGAGGGAGAGATTTTGATACCCGTTCTAATGCATAGGTGTAGGCAAGTCTTTTGTGAAATGAGATATTTTGGGGTACTATACTGATAGTAGTTTTGCAATTGACTGCGTTGCAGTTCTGTGTACATTTTTCTGAGTAGTGGTGGTGGTGCTAGGTTCTGCCTTGTTAAATGGACTGAGTTTGGCTTATAATGTGCAGAGTGTCAGCTGTGAGTGTCAGACTATTTTGCAACGTAGTGATTGACTCGTATAAAAACTGTTGTGTGGAAATGTCTGTTGTCCTTCATACAGGCAAACCATAGGACTCTTATAGGAAGCTATGGCATGGTGTATGCAGTTGTGAATATTTCATGATTTGATACCTTTTGTTGTAATGTCATGGGGTTTTAGGGGACTAATTAAGTGACTACAGTGTTTTGTTTTGAGTGGAGAAGCTTCATAGGTCCTGTTTTACCTTGCAAGGAAATAGGATCCCAAGGTAGCTTATTTCAGGTGAGCATATTTTATTTTAAATGACTTAAGCATTGTTATAATTTGTTGCCTTTAACCAGAAGAGAGTAGTAGCTATTACAACAGAAGGTAATTTATAAGTAAAAGCTATTAAGCTGGCTTTGATCCTGACAGAATGATTAGGTAATAGGGGGTGAATGAGTGAAAATGGTCTTGATGTAGTAGTATTTTATCTTCTGTGTGGGTTCTGATAAGTAAAGACTCTTGCTAGTAAAAGAAGGAAGATGATCAGTTCTGTAAGCTTTGAATTCCCTGATTGCTAGCAGTAAGTACCAATCCATTTTTTTCCTGACATGTCTTGCAGATGGGCCTCCTTTCTGCTTTGTTGGGAATCTTGGGAGGGTACTTTGTTTTTCTTGAGTGTCTGTTTTTTAATTTGACTACAAGCCATGGTCTATGCAGTGTTACAGTGTGGCTTTATATAAGCAGTGTCATAACAGGGTTACACCACTTACTCATGTTAGAAAGTAATTACTGCTAACTATGGATAGTGATAAACCCTGATGTGGAAGGCGGAATGCTCTTGTGTGATAAATTCTGTAAGCAGAGAGGCTGTGGCAGGGAGTCGTCTTAGGCCTTGTAATCTACCATTACGTTGCAATTACCTTGTAGTGTACCAAATTAGCATGCTTTTTAATAAGACTTTTTTCATTGTATTCGCTTTATTATTATGAGACAAGTAATCGTGGGCTGGTAACCTTACTATAAAACTACACCCAAAGAAAATAAAGGGATCAGGCTAAGCCCATCTAATGGTCAGCTGATGCTGAAAGTGGTGATCCTACTTGCTTCCTTGTCCTGGCACTGGGACTCATCTGTCCCTTCCGAAAGTTAGTTCAGTAACCTGAATCACTAGATGGTTTGGTGGGGTTTTTGTTTTGGTTTTTTTTTGGTTTTGTTTTTGTTTTTAATATAGGCTTACTTTTCTGCTGGCTTAACTACTAAATAGAGAGATCACTGTGATCAAACACATGAAAATAGTGTTGTTTGGAGTGGGGAATACCAAGAAACATGACTGATCTCATTGGCAGCAACCGACCATCAGTTTTGTAAAAATATGGCAGCTGTGTCACTGTGTTAATACTCTGACAAAAAGCAAACAAAAAGTTCCCAATATTAGACATCGATAAAAGTTCTCAGAAAACTGAAGAAGAATGATAAAAAGTTCTTGGAAAACTGAAGAGTGTTTCAAGCCTGTAGTCTGCATCAATTTGTTCTACTAAAAACACAGAAGTAAAAATATAGTAGTGGTTGGTTTTCCAGCCTGCAAAAGCCTATAATTTGTTCTCAGGGCACTCTTAAGCCACTTGAGCTGCAGTCTTCTGGTTCGTGACATTGGCAGAACCCCTCAAGTGAATTGCAACTCTTCAGTCCGAAGTAATTGTCTTCTGTTTGTTTCGTTTGATTTTATGGTTGCATACAGAGATAACCAGAGAGGTCCTACATCTAACTTTAAAAAGCCCTCAGGAAGTAGTCTTAAGAATCCTTTTAATACACGCTTGGCTGCATTACCATGAATTTTGTAAGTACGATTTTCAGTGCAGTCACATCTGTTTAGGGAGATATTTTTAGGCACGCATGTGTTATAGAGGAGCCCAGCTATCTTCCCTGCCTTTAGTAGTACTGTGCTTGACCCCACGTGATACTTCTGTTGACAGTAAGTCAGTTAACTACCGTTGTGTCTGGTAGGTGTTTCCCATAGTGCAGCAGTTGCTTTGTTCTTTGAGTAACATATAAACATCCAGAAATTGACTGAACTGACAGGATCCTTAGCCTTCTAGTGGGCTTTTAGAAGGATGGTCAAACTAATGCGCACCATTAAGGATCATTTAAGCATTTTCTGCTGATGACGGCTTGCATGTGTATGTGCGTGTGTGTGTAATGATTGCCAGTAGATTTTATTACATTTTTTTCGATGCCCCTAAATGTCACAGAGAAATTCTGTTTTTGTTTTTGTTTTGTTTTGTTTTTGTTATTAGAGCTATTCTACTAATTGAAAAGGAGACAGAAAATAGATGTCCACGCCTACAGACCCTGGCGCCATGCCTCATCCTGGTCCTTCCCCTGGACCAGGACCTTCACCTGGACCGATTCTAGGACCTAGCCCAGGACCAGGGCCATCTCCTGGCTCAGTTCACAGCATGATGGGGCCAAGTCCCGGTCCGCCCAGTGTCCCGCATCCAATGCCAACAATGGGGCCTACTGATTATCCACAGGAAGGCATGCACCAAATGCATAAGGTAATAGTTTATTACAAGTGAACCTTTTTTCCTAGAGTTCTCTCCACTGATTAGAAAAACAATTTATACTACATTTAGACCTGCCTAACTGCTATTACATGTCGTGTATAACCTGCAAAACTGCAGCTACACTCCTGTCTTTGTTACTAAAGTTCATGCATATATCAGATTCAACACAGTTTCTTTGTTCTTAGTAGACTACTTTGAACTATAGAGTTAGTAGTTTGCAAATCTTCATTTGTAAACTGTACTTTTCAGTAAGATGGACATTATTAGGGGAAAAATTTGAATTACAGTGTTAGAGCCTTATGGTAGACCATTCTACCCACCTTTTTTTTTTTCCTTTTTTTTTTCTTCTTGTCTGTTTGGACTTGTCTTGTGTTTTTCTGGGGTGGTTTTTAGTTTTGCATTAATTGTATTTTTTAAAAATTAATATTTTTAACTCTCAAAGGGATTGTGCTTACAAATTTATTTACTCTTCCATGTTGATGAAAAACCTCATTTACAAGTTATTTTATAAAGGTTCCATCTTACTAAGGAATTTAAAACTATGTAGTGTAGAACATGTGAATAATTGGACTTCAGTGGTTGTTGTCATACACTTAAAATTACATGTGTGCTTAGGCTATTGTTAATGCCTTTTGCTTTGAGGAAATGTTTGCTTCTGTGGAATTCCCTTTGTGAAAACTGTCTCTTTACGTGTTGTCATTTTTATTTGGTTGTGTACCAGAGATTTAGAGTTTAGGGTAATTTCAATTTCACTGATGTTCTACTCTAAGAAATATGCAGTAACAGCTTACAGAGCCAAGATACTGAAAACATTGTGGTAACAATTGTTGATTCCACTTGGAATTGTTATATGCACATAGAAAAAAATAACATTTACAATAAAAATTTAGTTTTAAAGTAATGTAAACATATTTTTATTTTTCCTTATGAATTGGCAACTTCTTAATGTTACCATTTTCACATATGAATCAGTTTTGTTCATTAAAACAGTTAAACCAGTTTCCAGTCAGTAGTGACACGACACTATCATCTTCTGCATGAAGAACTGTACTATTAAAATTTCTAGTAGCGCAAAGACAGCTGAAGTGAAGGAGGCTGTAATTTCTGAGAGGTCAGTACATTCAGTAACTAAAACTTTTGCATTTGAATCTTGAAGCATGTAATTTAGCTATTACCCAGTTTAGACATTTGCAATTGACATTTCCTTGTTTGTGTGATCAGGTATAGCCCAAGCTTCCAGTACTCTGGTCAATGCCCCAAACTTTGTAGACAGACAGCGTTTTTACATCCTTCAGTTCTCTTGTTTCTTTCTGTTTTTAAGAGATTCTGCACCTGCAGAAGAAGAGGGTACACCACGAATTTTCCATTAGGATGGTTGAAATGCTCCATACATTATGTTTTTAACTCCTATATCTTGTTTCATCTCATGTGTTCCTCAAACGTTTAATGCTATGTTAGCATTAGAAACAAACCAACAATGTCATCACACAAAGTTCTTTCAGAGACTTTAGAAGCATCTCAGAAGTTCTGTGAGCCAGAGTAGAAATTCTCCCGTTAAGGTGGCATTGAAATGTTTTGAAAAATGCACCATGAATGTGAAGAGTCTGGATAACTAGTTCAAAGATGACCAGTCAGTATACACTAAAATTACTTTCCCTTTTCTGTACCTTGATTCTGGATATGGAACAAAGGCTGTAATTTCACAAGGCTTTATTTTAGTAGCGTCAGCCTTGCTGTCTTCTAGGTTGCCACTTCACAAGTCCTCTAGGTTGCCACTTCACAAGTTCCAGCATACCTTCGTGTGTGTGACTAAGCTAGGAAATGGGTCTGTTGAACTGATCGAAGTGAAAAAAAATTCATTATTTTTTCAGTCTAGATCGGTTTGCTCGTCTGTTTTGCTGTGCAATGGCAGAAATTATGTATTGTGACAACTAAGGGAAGGGTCTTTTTAAGAAATGCTGTAGAAGGGTGCTTCTAGACTATTTTGCAAATATTACTTGAGCGTTCTTCCAAGTAATTAAAAAAAATGGTCAGCCGCCTGCAGTGTGACCAAATACACTTTTTCTGCTTAGTGTTACATAAAGCAGTTTGACTTTCAAATCATGATGTAACATAATGCAATTTTTTCCTAGTGAAATGCAGTAAAACTGAGAGATCGCACAAAAAGTGTCCCAGTAACCCAATTACTTGTGGAGTACACCTCTGGTGTATGCAGTGGGATGTGGTTCTCACTTTTAAAAGTCACAAACTAAGCAGTGAAAGGCCTGCGTTCTATGTTAGATGTTTGACTAGCTGACAAAGAATAATATAATGCATAAAAAAAATTTAAAAAAATCCAAAGTAACCAACAATAGAGAAAACACTTATTGATACAAACTGATATTAATAAATCATTCCTGAAGTATGTTTACTTAACAACAGTTAATATGAATATTAAAGACTGTATAAGCACTTAGTAACCAGATAATTTTCCACAGGAAAATTTAATATTGATTTACATAATGCAGTTTTGACAGAAACAACAAATTAGCTATCTTTCTTGCTACTTTCTTAAGTAGTCTTTAGACTATTGATCAAGTTGCCAGGGAAATACTTAAAGTTCCAAATTTTACTGAAGTATATCTTAGATGCAAGACAGCTACATTTAAAGAGAAATACCTACAAGTCTGTTGGGGGCGACTGCTAAATGGACAGATCATAACAGCCTCAGAAAGTCTTATAAGGTGAAAATACTTGGCAGCTGGGGAAATATTAAAGGAAAGCATTGTTAACATGGTTGCTCTAATCTTTTCCTCCACATCTACATGTGAGCTCCTCTGGAGGCAGAACACAGGATTAGATGGTTTTAGTCTGAACTGATACAGCTCTTGTGCACCAACTGGGCCACATGATTTTCATAGAGTAGAATCATAGGGGAGAATCACAGAATCATAGTATGGTTTGGGTTGGAAGGGACCTTTAAAGGTCATCTAGTCTAATCTCCCTGCGATGATCAGGTTGCTCAAAGCCCCATCCAGCCTGACCTTTAATGTTTCCAGGGATGGGGCATCTGCCACCTCTCTGAGCAACCTGTGCCAGTGTTTCACCACCCTCATGGTAAAAAATTTCTTCCTAGTATCTAGTGTAAGTTTACCCTGGTTTAGTTTAAAACCATCACCCCTTGCTTGTCCTATTGCAACAGCCCCTGCTAAAAGGTTTGTCCCCATCTTTCTTACAAGCCCTCTTTAGGTATTGAAAGGCCACAATGAGGTCTCCCCTCAGCCTTCTCTTTTCCAGGCTGAACAACCCCAACTCTCTCAGCCTGTCCTCACAGGAGGGGTGCTCCAGCTCTCAGATCACTTCTGTGGCCCTTCTCTGGACCTGCCCCAACAGGTTAACTGCTTAACTCTTAGTTACGGCCACAGTATATCTGTTTAATTTGCATGGTTTTCACCTGAGGGATGGGAAGAGTACTGTGAGCTCTTGGTTTATTTTCTTTTCCATTTAATTGTAACCTGATGCATAATCACTTCTTTTGTGAATTTGTAATGGGGTGTAGTGTAAATGATTACTGGCTATGGAAAAATTATTATGATATCATGGGCAGTATTACTCTTTTTGGTGACTGAGAGAAAAAGTGAGTGACAGGAAAAAAATCTTTGCTCAAATTTTTTTTTTCCCTAAATATATTACTTGTTCACGCAGATGTTCTATTAAAACAGAAGGCAAATGGTTTCCCATTTCAAATATTGTTGGCTAACAGATCTGTCCACATTAGACATTCTGAGAATCTTAAAATTCTGTCATGGTCCTGGAAGTAACACCTTTTTATTCAGCAGGTGCGTTCCCTGTGTTACTTTTGTTGTATGTGTTTACATTAGTGAGAAAAGAAAGTATTGTTGTCAACCTTGACAAATCAGCAGACACCTCATGTAAAACGGTGTTTCAGTGATTTGTAAGAAATTAACAGAATTTTTGGCCAAGTCACTATTGCAAGGACAACCACAGTCAGTCTGGTTGTCCATCAGTGATGCATTCAAATACGCAACACAGTTGTGTGACAACACCTTGCTGTCTGGTCTACGTAATTTTTGTTGGTATAGAGGATGCATGGTCTAGAAGAAATCTGGTTTGATACTCAGTCTCCGATTTCCAGGCTACTGGTTTTTGTTTGTTTGTTTGAAGAAGGGTGAAAAAAACAAGATGCTGTCATCTGACCATTTACCTGGAAATGGGTCAAACTGTGAAGCAATGCTGTTTGTGAGAAGACGTTAGTTACTAAATTCAGAGTAAAAACAGTGTAGGCAAAATGTTCCTTAGCCATTAGGCATTATGTAAAGTCTGTAAGTCTGCCAACTCTGTAGGTGTGGGCTCACGTACAGTTGTAGCTCAACCCTCATTACGATTTCTGGAAGCACTGTTTATATATCTGGCATGTTCTGTGCTTATTCTTACTTACGGGGACCAATGAAAATAGTAATGCGTACACAAAGTTGAGTATGTGTCAACTTTTGTTCTTCTGTTCTGTCATATTAAAAGAATAAAAAAAAAGTACCCCAACATGGTAGTAGTGCTTTCTTGGTAGTGTTAGTTATATTTCTCATGCCAGCATTGTCATTGTGGAAGGTATCTTTAATAATTTGTACAGGACTGAAAAATTAACAGAAATTGCATTGTGTGTAAGATCCTTTCTGTAAGTTTTAACCTTGTTACATAAATTTCAAGTTATGATGTAACTCTGTAACTAAACAGTGATTCAAAGAAGTTATGGAAAATAACTGCTTTTCAATTCTTGTAGTCCTCTGATGAATTGTCTTCCCTATTTTACAGGGTTTTTCCATAGAGTGTTGAGGTGCTTTTAGATGAAAAATATTCTTGGAAATAAAAATCTCTTCGCATAAATTAGCAGTGCTGTGATCACTAAAACTAAGTTTGTCTTTAAAGAAGTTTAAGCCATCTTCATCTTTTGTTGCTTTGCTAGTAAAAAGCTGATTCATGACTTCTACCTTTCCTAATCTGTTTCTAATGAATTTCACTTTCAGTTTTTTCACAGCAAAATTTTGGCAAATGCACAGAAGCAACCCCCTTTCTTGTTATATTTAGGCTCCCTTCCATTAGCATTTCAGCTTGCTACAGGTTGTTATGTTGGGGTTTTTTTGTTTGTTTTTTTTTTAAATACTTATCTTACAAAAACCTGTTCTTTTGATTAATTCTTTCCATAGAAGCATTCCTTCAATTGATGTTTTCTTTTATGGTCATGTCTTTACATTTCTGTTCCAGTTTGATTTTTTTTTAAGATCCTCTATTTGAAAGGCCACACTTTGTTTTCCTCCTCACTGTTGCTCTTTGTTAATGCCAGCTCTTTTCCCCACCTTCTATATGCTGGTACTTCTGATGCCCTGGGTATGCATACTGTCTCCCATCCTAGTCCCATCAGAGCTGCCTGCATTCACAGAGCTTTCACAGTTGCAACCCATTAGTGCAGTGACACCTGTCCTTGCAGTCACACCACAGATGTGGTGTACAGCTAGAGTCCTCTGTTCTGGAAATCAGATCCAATTTCCTGCACAGTCTCCTCCTCCTCTTGGTGCCCCTAAAGATTTACTCCTCAACACATACTGTGATAAAATAGGAATGGATCTGTCTTTACCAGTGTTTCGGTTTCTGTGGTATTCAACTCCTGTGTGAACTAAGCATTCTCTTCGCATTGGTTATCTTTGTAAGTAGGGGCAAAGGGAGAGGGAGGGATCTTCATGCCTCAGAAAAGGGCATCAGGATTTACTTGGTTAGCAGAGTGGAACTATTTTTAATGTGTCAGTCATCTATATCTACATTTCTACTTCTCATCCCAAGTTCTTGTAATCAAAAATAGCTTCTCGAGTAGTGGATATTTTTCTGATACAAGTTCTTCTCACAAATTTTTTATACTGTCATGACAAGTAAATGATTTAATGAAACATAAAAATCCATTTTACTTCTCCTTTTCTTTAACTTTTCTCCTTTTAACCCATAGTTTCTGATAAGGAAAAATGGTAGTGAAATCCTTCGAAAATGCTGATAAACAAAAAAAAAAGCCTCTGTGTTTCAAGATACTTTCAGTCAAATTGATTATTGCAATTTAAAGTAGAAAATTTATATGAAGGGTTTACAAGTTGAAATTTAGATTTATTTTTCCTTTGTAGAAAGGGTGACCTATACTTAGTTCTGCTGAAATTGATTCATGTGCAACAAATTGCTCAAAAAGAAGAAATGTAACAGTTTCTTTTTTTCTGTGACTTGATAAAGCTTCTTGCACACTCTTTTCGTTAACTGCCTGTATTTTCCACTGGAATAAGTTTTCTTAACTCTTTTTAAATTCTTGGTAAATAGGTGTGCATTTAGATAAAACTGACTGCAAGGTCTCCATTCACAGTAGGGTTTGAAAGAACAGTATTCAGTGTACATGCATGCATGTGTTACAAAGAGGGGCAGAGCTGCATATTTCTGTAGAGAGACACTAAGTAAGTGATGCCAGCCTATTCCTTCCTAATACAAAGCTGTGCAGAGTTGTGAGTTAGAAGTTAATGAGCATAATCTCTTCCCTAATTAGGGACCTAATGTAGTTTTTGCTTTCAGGTAAAACTTTTTAATTTTCTTAAAACATCTTCCTTCTGATGTTACTTTTCCCCTATTTTCACATACAGAGTCCTTTGGTTTCTATTATGGAGCCTTTTCCAGTGCCTTGCACGCCTTCAGCATGTTTTTCTGATCCCAAGCTATTTTCTCTTCACTCTCAGAAGAAGGCACTTGGGCCTGTTTTGCATTTCAAGTACCATGGGAACTATCATTTTTGAGGAGTGAATGAAGTGGCAGGAACTGTAGGGAGCACAAGGATTTGAGCAGAACTCCTTCCTTGACTGCCTATCCCTGGTTTTGCTTGCAACGAAGTTACCTCCTGCATGTCATCTTTGTTTCTGAAGAGAAACGGTGTTTGGGGCATTCCAGTAGAGCAGTGACTGAAAGGGCAAAGTTTGGGCTAAAAATAACTCGAGCCAAGCCACAGGCTGTACTTGGCATAAGTTGGTGTGTGTTACACTGCTTTGTAATATGAGACCAGTACGGTTTGTGTGTTTGTATTTGGTCAGTTCGCCTCCCTGGCGAGGGAGAAAAAAAAAAAAAAAAAAAAAAAGCAAAAAGGAAACAGAGGGGACAAGCAGTCTAATGGTGCTCGGTGCTTCCCCAAATGTCTGATTCCAGGGGTAAAGGTTCCCATTGTTTGTTCTGAGTGACTGCTAGGAGAAGTTTATACTCTTCACATTCAGATTTTGAGTTAAAGTCCTTTGGATTTTTACACTGTATTTATATACTATCTCTATATAAATATTTATTTTGTTTTCACAGTCTATTGATGGTTTGCACGAAAAAGGAATGGTTGAAGATGTACATTGTGGCTCCATGAAGAGTATGCGACCTCCTCACCCTGGAATGGGTCCACCTCAGAGTCCAATGGACCAGCATAGCCAAGGTTTATACATACTGTGCATGCTGTATGATTTTGGGGCCCCAAAGCCAGTAGTTCCATGTAACAGATTTCCAATTATTTCCTTTCAGCTTTGTTTGGAAAGGCTGAACTGATACCACAGGGCAAAGTGAATAACTGAATCCCCTTGCTTTCTTGAGTGTCCATCAGTCATGTATTGGAAAAAAAAAACAACTAGGGTTGAAGTCTCTGGCAGGGGCAAGTAATTGGACTAAGTCTGTAATAGATTTCAGTAAAAAACCCCACCTAGTTATTTCCTATCTTATGTGGCTGTTTAAAATCTAAATGCGTTAGAATATGGTTTATTTTAATCCTGTGGTGAAGGAATGATAAGAGAGAACCCAAGCAAACCTGGAGAAACCTTCTTTAATACCTGCAATGTTTGGTCAAGGGCTGATCAAAGTTCATTCCAAAATTTTTTATGCCAGAAAATAGAAGCTCTTTACCCCATTGCTATGTGCCTTCTTTGTGTCCTTTAATTTGCAACATAAGAGGGCATGCATTCTATAAGCACCTCAGTATGCTGGAGATTTAACTGGTAGCACCTGCTAGTATGAATTAGCTTAGCAGAAAAGGCTTTGTATACTGCATAATTAATTATACAGCAACACTTGAAAAATCCCAACTGAAATGAGGGCCTTGGTTTGACACACTGTGCAAATCTATTAAGAGATGGTCCCTGTTTGATGTATTTACATGTTTATTACGTAGGATGAGAGAAATGCTGGAAGGAGAAAACAGGTACAGATCAGCC
>NW_009260129.1:588399-617446 GCF_000687185.1 Egretta garzetta
CCCTAGTCTGTAATTTGTCACCTGAGTCTCTGTCTGGGACCTTGAACATTAGAAAATACCGTTTTTCCATCAGACCTTTCAATATCAGCTAACTAAAATAGAACTGACTTTGCAGGGACAAATTCTCCATCAGTTAAAACTTTTCCATTGATTTCTATGGGATGCAAGCATGATCATCTGAGAGCAAAATCTTACCTGACTTTGCAGAGACACTCTTTTGCTTGGAATGAACTTGCTCCTTAAAATGAAAAGAGCATTTAGTCTGAAGATGAAGATGGGTGCAATTCAAACTTAATGTGCTCAAAATACAAGAGCATAAGTTGCAAATGCTTCAAATACAAGTAGCTCTGAGTTGTTCTCTTCCTTCCGGTGCTGGCCGAGATCAGACTTCCAGGTTGTGTTACTCTGCAAAAATATGATTGTGTTAGTAGCAGCTGTGGCAGGCTAAAGACTACAAATCCCAGCTCTCTTTTGGTGTATGTTGGCAACTGTTGCAAGGTAAACAGAGAATACTGGAGTTCTAATGTAAGCAGACTTTTTAAAGAAATGGTTAACCCCCACCCCTGTTCTAATATTTTAAATACTTAACATTTTTGAGGAGTGTTTTAGCTTTCTTTGCCTCTGTGTCTCCTTTTTTTCTTCTTGCACAATTATCTTTTCACAAAACTTGGTGATGACTATTCTGATACGTGTTGGGCACAGTCCCATCTGCTAACCTTGTACTTTCTCCTCATTGGTATACATATCCAGGATAGAAAAACAGGTTTCTTATTAGCCTTTCAACCTATTGGATACTTTCAGTATGATTTACCGTGGGATTAGAGTTCTGTAAGACAGTTGTGTTTCTACTGGTTTTGTGGAAATAGGCAATATGGTAAAAGAGGGTGAGCTTACCCGTGCTCATGCTCATGGGGGGAGGACAGCATGAGTTCTGTGAGAATCCATGGAAAGATGCATGGTAAATCTAATCCTGACAAAATCTGCAGTTGCGTTTGGTACATTGTTAGAAACCAGGACTTACTATAAGGTTCACTTCCTTGTGGATTCTTGGTTGTCTGGTGGCTGAGCTTACATTGCAGTTGTGTACAATTTTTAACAATATGCATGTCAAATAGAATTTGTACCTCATTAGTTCTAGGTCTATTTTTTCATGGCTTATTGTTTGTAGATTAATTAGATAAATATATGCACTAACTAACGTTACTATTTTTGGACATTAATAAATATATGCATTGATTTTACTGATATAATAAATAAAAATAATGTTACTGATATAATTAATGTTACTAATATATGCATTAATTAATGTTACTGGTTTTGGACAGTTGATGGAAAGTTGCTGAAGAAGTTGAAAACCCCAGGGAATGTATGACCCTAAACTTCTGCCATTAGTTTGAAAGTATAAACAAAATGGCTACTTACCTGTTAAATGTCACTTAGTCTAGCACTGGTTCTACATAAAATTACAGAACGTTGTCTGTCTTTTAATTCCATATGACCTTGTCTATTATTCAGGCCATTGAGAGCAGTTTTATGGAAAAATCATGGAATCACAGAATCAAAGTATGGTTTGGGTTGGAAGGGACCTTTAAAGATCATCTAGTGCAACCTTCCTGTGAGGAACAGGGACATATTCAATTTGATCAGGTTGCTCAGAGCCCTGTCCAGCCTGACCTTGAATGTTTCCAGCGATGCAGCATCTACCACCTCTCTGGGCAACCTGTGCCAGTGTTTCACCTCCCTCATGGTAAAAAATGTCTTTGTTATGTCTAGTGTAAATCTACCCTCTTTTTGTTTAAAACCATCACCCCTTATCCTATCAAACCAGCCCCTACCAAAAGGTTTGTCCCCATCTTTCTTACAAGGCCTCTTTAAGTATTAAAAGGTCTCAATAAGGTCTCCTTGCAGCCTTTTCTTTTCCAGGCTGAACAACCCCAACTCTCTCATCCTGTCCTCACAGGAGAGGTGCTCCAGCCCTTGGATCATTTTTGTGGCCCTCCTCTGGACCCGCTCCAATGGGTCCATGTCCTTCTTGTGCTGAGGGCTCCAGAGCTGGACGCAGTGCTCCAGGTGGGGTCTCGTGGTGCAGAGGGGCAGAATCGCCTCCCTCGACCTGCTGGCCACGCTGCTTTTGATGTGGCCCAGGGTACGGGTGGCCTTCTGGGCTGTGAGAGCACATTGCTGGCTCATGTCCAGCTTTTCGTCTATCAGTACCCCCAAGTCCCTCTTGGCAGGGCTGCTCTCAATCCCTTCATCCCCCAGCCTGTATTGATACTGGTTGTTGCCCCAACCCAGGTGCAGGACCTTGCATTTGGCCCTGTTGAGCCTCATAAGATTCACATGGGCCCACTCCTCAAGCTTGTCCAGGTCCCTCCCCAGGCATAAAGTCAGCCTTGTCAAACAAAGTTACTATTCTTTTTGTGGAGATCATAAGCTAAATTGATTTACTAAAGTGTAGACAGGTGTGGTATGGTACTGAGTGCAGTACAGTATTTGTACAATTGTCGGGAAAATGGATCCTGGCCCACGTATGGTGTTTCTCTGTGCATCGTTAAAGCCTGTAGTAGTAATGATAGACACAACTTTGCCTGACTGATAGGGTTATAAAAATGTGGCTTGTTACTGTATGAAATTCTGATCTAGGAGAAAGAGGGCACTAAGTAAAATCCATATAACCTATATTAAATACATTAAACTTGTTAAATAACGGAATATAAAACAAACTCTAAATAGAAGATGATTATCCAATTCTGGATTTTTGTAGTTACTCTTGTAGGACTCTATCTTGGTTCATTGCTGTTCAATGTATTTGTCAGTGATCTGGAAAAAAGTGTAAAATCAGCACTGATAGAATTTGCAGATAGCACAGAGGTTTAGCAGTAAATAATGCACAAGTTGATTACAAAGGCTGGTCAGGATTCTCAATAGAATGCGCTTATTTCTCTAGCATGGATTTTAGCACATCCAACAGTATTGTATGTCTAGGAGCAAAGTAGTTTATTGTATAGGTAGTATGAGACTGTATCATACAAAGCAGAAAGGCTGAAAAGAGTTTTGGTTATTCTGGCAGACTTAAGTGTGTATTGTTGTGTACAGTGTTTGCAGCCATAAGATGGAATGTACTACCTGCATACAGAAGCAGGGGCATATTAATTGAGTTGTATCACCTTTTCCAATGAATTAGCTGAAGGCTACTATCTACAGTTCAGAAAGATGTTGAGAAATGTTTAAGGTAGCATTCCATGTTTGACGCATCTTTCGTATGAGGAGAGGCTGAGTGAGCTGAAACTGCATAGCCTGAAAAAGAGAAGGCTCGGAAATACCTGATGGGATAGAGTGATGAACCGGGAGCCAGTCTCTGCAGTGATTATCAGTGACAGAAGAGGAGACAATTGGCACAAAATGTAAACCATGAAATTCCACTGGAACATAAGAAAGAATGCTTTTGCTGGAAATGTGGCTGAACAGTATAGTAAGTTACTCAGAGAGGTTTTCTAGTTGCCATCCATGAAGACAGTCAAAACCTGACTGGACGTATTGCTGGGCAGCCTGCTGTAGCTGACCCTGTCTGAGGAGGGGGTTAGGCTAGATGATTTTGAGAAGTCCCTTCCAGCCTTAAGGATTCTGTGCTTCTGTGAGATTGTGCCTTACTTTGAAGACAAATAAAGGAATGATTCGAAACTTGGAAGACTTGGTTTCTTGCCTGTAGAATGTTAAACTTCATTTTTTTAATTCTCTCCGAGAGAGAATTAAGAGATTACTTGACCAGTCTGCTTATTCCTAGTTGGTAGAAAGGCCTGTAATAGATGGATCCTTTATCTTAAAAACAAACAAACAAACAAAAAAAAAACCAAAACAAAACAAAACCAAAAAACCCCAGTGAATTTTGGTACCTGCAAAGTTAAAGTAGGTGAATTCAGACTGTATTAAGTATCTGCATCTTACTTAATGGAGATAATTAACCTTTTGGACAAGGATTACCCAAGTATTTGTTCTAGGTTTTGTGTCACATGAAACTTAAGTCAACATTGGATGTCTTTCTCATCTGTTCCATAGCCCAAAGGGAGGTGATCGTTTAGAGGGTAAGAGCCTTTGGTCTGTTTTAGACAAGTTAGGTAGACTGTTGTAGCTGTAATGGTCCCTTATTGCCAGAAACCTGTGAACTTGTAAATAGGCTCCAAGATTCTGAGAACAACTGGTAAGGTAGAGGAGGAAACAGTGGTTTTAATTCTTTGAGCATGGGAAAGTGGATAGTCTTCATAAAATGCTGCTGTTCTTAGAGCTCTGAGTAGAACAGTTGTGATAAATGCACAGACAGTAGTTGTTCAGTATGCAGTTTACAGTTGGAACTGATCACAAAATGAGATTTCATGTAAAAGTTAAATGTTCCCATAGCAATCTTTTTAGTATTTTTTTTAAAGAAGGTGGTCTTGCAAAAGAGTGTCTGTAAGTACAAAAGCAGGAATTCCTACAAAATACGTGCTTACAGGTGTTGGTGATAAATTAGAAATAAATGGGCAAACTGCACATGCAGGTGTAGATAAAATTTCATAAATCAAACATGCAGTTGTGAATGAATAATCTTGAAATAAAGACCACTGAATTTACAATGAGCAAGTGAATACAGAATTTTGGAGGTAATGATTTGTACAGTCTGTATTAAGAAGTAATTAGCTGACCCTTTTTGAGGTGAGCTGACTGACTTTGATGGGCAAAAGAGAAACGTTTGTTAGCTAAATCTGCAAGAACTTTGCCATTTTGCTCGTAAATGCCTATTTGCTGTTACAATGGCAGTTACTGCTCTGAGATTTTTGCATTTGTTTAGCTAACAATTACTAAAATAAGGTATGCAACTTTATTATTTAGACTCTGGATTTTTTTTTTCTCAGTGTTCAGTGGGATGCTGGTCATGGAGAAAGAATCTGTCACAGATTGTCACATTGTTATTGCAGTCATGCTGCAATAGGATGTTTTTCAGAAGTCTGACATTAATATATGGTGAAAAATACTCTGAATTGGTATCTTTCTCCACAGTGGTTACTCCTTTCCACTCTTGCTGCCAAATTGGAGAAAGGGTAAAAATCCTGCCTCTTTTTGGTGACTAATTTTCTTTTCTTGAACTTATGCACAATGTTGTCCCTGTTTAGTCTTAGTACCTTTCTTTTAATACTGATAGGTTAAATGAAAGGAAAATCCATTGCTCCAACTTCATATTTAGCTGTTTAAATAGTAATCTTACACTTAACTGAAATCGAATTGTTAGAAACTGCCTTTAGTGCCTGTGAATGAACTGTGCTGAAAAGCCCAGTATTGATATTAGAAGTATGAAATTTACTGTAAATTGTTAAATTGCTGAACAGAGTTATCCAGAAGATGAAAATTATGTTTAGATTTGACTTTGTAAGAGGAATGGGGAGAAATTGCAAAGTCAAGCCAAATATTTATATAGAATACAGTATTTTTATTAGA
Organism: Egretta garzetta; assembly: GCF_000687185.1. Classification (NCBI taxonomy): domain Eukaryota; kingdom Metazoa; phylum Chordata; class Aves; order Pelecaniformes; family Ardeidae; genus Egretta; species Egretta garzetta. The sequence goes on from NW_009260129.1 coordinate 593,869, forward strand.
ATGAATTCATAAAAATATATATATAAATGGAGTGAAACAATTTCTATGTTTTTCTGGAGTTTGGAACAAATTACATACAGTTACTGTGATACAGCAGTGAAATACAGACCAATTTGAACATTTCAGGTGTCTCTGCTATTTGTAAGTGGAAACATATTGATAGCACCCAGTGCTGCAGTGGTTTAAGGTTCTGGGACTTGATCTGTGTATATTTTTAATTATCATGCAGTATTTGTTGAACTTCTTATAAGGGTACACCAATTAAGTTTAACTTAACAGAATTCACTAAGTTACTGCTACTTCACAAACAATGTTCATTGTCCCTACTGTTCTTAAATTAGCCACTCTTCCTTTTCTGATTTTTTTCAGCCTTTTAAAGATGAGAAAAGATCTGTCACCTTATCCATCTGCCTGCTAGCATAAGACCTCTCAACAGTTAATTTCTGCAGTCCTAGTTTTAGATGACTTGCACACATGTGGCCTTTCTCTTTGTTGAGAGTTTCACAAGAAATGGTGTTAACCCTGGCCACATTACCGACAGGGAAATGTTGTATTTTGCTTACCTTAAGAAAGTTTGTAGCCTTGATCCAACATGAACTATTTCCCACTGTTCTCCAAGATACTATGCTTTCCTGCTGTGTATTGTGGGCATACACTTCATTCCTACAACATCTTTCTATCTAATATTCATTACCAGGGTTTAGAATTCATATGTGTTCTCCTCTATTTAATTGTAGCATTAAAAGTGGAGAAAAAAGATCTCTCAATTTCTAGCTCGCTGGTTCCTCAGCTTTAAAACAGATGAGGAAGTTGTGCTTTACTTCTGTTAACTGAAGTGAAATTAAAAGCAATTAGAGCAGAAGCTTCTTACACAGTCTGTCCTCCAAAAATACTTTGTTTGGTGAAGTGTTAGAACTAGGTTTTTTTCCAGTGACAATACTGTAAAGAATATACGTTGTTTATGACATGTTGTGATGTATTTTTATTGAACAAGTTGTTACTGAAGTGGGATGAAAGGAATGTTGCTAATTATGCCTACAGTTAAGAAAGCAGTGCTTTTTAATTGCTGAAAACTTGATGAAGATTGCTGATGTAGCCTCTTCTATCACTCGTTGAAGGATTATGGAGAAGACAGAACCAGACTCTCCTCAGAGGTGTATAGCAAAAGCACAAAAATAATCGTCACAGGTTATGTAAGTGAAATTGTGATGGGATTTAAGGGAAAGAAAACTCACCATGAGAGTGATTAAAAATCACCATAATTGGAGATTTTTGTAACTCACTTGGCTAAGAACTGGGGAAACCCGATAAAGCTTTGGAGTTACCACAGCTTTAAATGATGGGTTTGGCTCTTTAGCCTCCCTTTCCTGGTGTTGAGTGTCTTCTACTCTGTATATTTTTCAGAACTAAAGATTATCTGTTGTCCTTTGCTAGCACATAGAACTCTTCTGTGGTGAGTGTTCTGCAACCTTATCATTCATTGCTTTTCCCATCTTAGATTCTGAAAGTTAAATTAAACAGAATGGTTTATGCAGAATAGAAAACAACATTTTCTGTGGAAATCTAGAGGAAGGGGTACTTGGCAGTTCAGCAAGTAACGATTGATGAGCTAGGTATTTAAAAACCTGCTGAATACTTACTGTGGAAATTCATGTGTGCCACAAAAAAATGCATTTGAAGTGCTTCAGAGCAGATGAAAGCATGTTGGCAAAGTTCAAAAAGGTGTCTGTCTTTACCTGTATATTAAACATTCCTATGGACTGTGTCTTTAATTTTTTTCTTTCATGACATATGCTGGTAAAACTCGATCTTCGTGAGTCTTCATGTGTCCATATTTAGAGCCCATGTATGCATGCTCACTTGTATTAGAGTATGTGCGATAAGATAGGAAAAAAGCAAGTGGTATAGAGACTTTATCAGGACAGGCTTGTGACTGTGTGTATTGCCACACTGCTAAATCTGCTGGAAGTTTTCAAAAGTAAAAAGGAAAATTTCCATGTAGCAAGACAAAATTTAGGTTCTCTAAATGCCACATTTTAGGGCTTTTTCAAGAAGTTTGGAAGGCTTTTGTTTTTTCCTGAGTTACTTTATTGGAATTTTGTTTTCATTCTTTCTCATCAAGCCTAGATTCCTATTGCCAAGAATCCTAATGCACAGGACTTTGAGGGAGGGGGAAGGTGTAAGTATCTAGAAAGCTGAAAAAATGCCTGCTTCTAAAAACTCCACTCTGCAAAACATAGGCACAGACTTGCAGCTGGAACTGTCAGGACTGAAAACAAGTGCTTGATATCTTACACCATGGTTTTAGATTTTTATAGTCCAGATGGATTTCAAGATCCTGGGTCTGAAATCTGTCAATGATTAAGGAATATGTAACTTGGACACTATAACTTGAGGGGGGGAGAGAAACCTTTCTTTGAAAGGCAGCTTTGAAAACAATGTAATTCGAAGTAGATGCTATTTAAAGTAAATTCTGAGATTTAGAAATGTAATAGTAATGGATAAACATTGCAATAAACGTCATTTTATAGGATAAGACAATTTGCAGTTGTATATTTTTCGGTTTTGTTGTGGCGTAATGGTTGTTCTTTTAAAGCAGTGTGCTTGGCAAGAGGGATTTGTAGCTTCCTCGCTTTTCTTTAAAAAAAAAAAAGTCAAAAGTAAGGTAGTGAAAGCAGATGCATCAGTGGAGTAAACTTACATTTATTTATCATACCTTTTATCACCACCTATGGGTATAAACAATTTTAACTTTTTAGGGTCTTTTTCTCCCTTTTCCTTGAACTCCTACATCACTTCTCAATTTTTCTCTTGAACTGCCTAATTTTTCTTATGCTCAGTAGAGTGTTCTTTCTTTCCTGACATCATCTTCTCCAGTTACAAGATTTAACTGAGTCTGTTTTGGTGTCATCTAATCTGGTCTTTTCCCATTCCAAACCCATTTTTTCCCTCCTGTACTTCTACCTCGTTTTCCTTTTTTAGAAGAACTGAAATCCTCTCTTCTCTGTCCTTTCTCTCAGACATTCACAACCTTTATTTTGTTGTAGAATATTTTCATCCCCAGACCTCGGCACTGAGGGATTTTCAGTTCTTTATCACTCTCATCTATCCACTTGTATAAGTTACAGTGACTTACAGCTTTTGTCATCTCAGAAAAGTTGAGACTACTTCTGGGTTTTGTCTATGCTGCCCTTACTGAAGGGCCAGTAAGATCAGTGAAGCTAAAGAGCGGGCAAAAATACTTGCTTCTGTGATGTGGACTATGTATAGATGAAATTAATGTAGTTTTCACTTCAAAGTGTCTGGAAGAGTGGAGGAAGAGTAGATGTGGTGTCACAGAACCATGAACTGTGGCACGAACTTTGGAGTTCAGTGATCTGTGGCTTGCTAAAGAATGTGGAAGTGAGGCAGAAGATTTCTTGATTTTTCTTTTAGGTTTTTGTAGGCTTTTCAACTTGATAAGAGCATTATTTGTGCTCCACAATCCCAGAGTGAAGTGTGTGAATATTGTTACCTTTTTTTCATTCCATGGACATATTTAAAATGTAGCTGTCTGTTGTGCATTACCTGAAGGGTTGCTCTTCATATTTTTTTCTCTGGCATACTGCATATTCTTGGAAATCTCACCAAAAATCTATGCCATCTCTTTTCATGGATGCACTGCGAAGCTCAAGGAAATACATATTAAGTGTAATTAAAATGCAAACTTAAAACCACTGCATTTGCAAGTGCTATAGTAAGATACAAGCACTGTTTGCTTCAGAACTGTGCTTGCTCTCCTGGTATAGAGTAACACAGTCTTCAGCAGCTTCTTCAGAAAGCAATTCTCATGCTTCCAGTTGACGTTCCAAGTTCTTGAGCACCCAGATGGTAAAAGGTATTGAACATTCTTTGTCTGGCTCAAACCCTTAATCCCTATAAAATAAAGAGCAATTGTATAGAAATTGAATGCCATCTGTTTCTATTTCTGTATGTTGGCGAGTTTTGGCAAAGAGGGCCTGTACCAGTGCATGGGTATTCCTTGATGTGTGTGCATCAGGATAAACTTAACAAAATTAAGCTGTAAAATAGGCAGACTTCACTGCATGTGTTCCACAATTAAATACTTGTCCAACATTCTAGTGAAACAGTACCACATCCTGTTGCTTCTGTATTGTATTTCATGTTTTAGTTTGTCTTAATCCAAATGATACTTTTAGGAATTATTGGACTATGTAATCATAGTTCCTAAGGCTACCTTGATATCCCAGGGAACTTCAGACTGCACTTTTGTTCTTGCAGAAAATACAGCTATCCTTACTTGAGAGAGACATTTTTATAATCTATATACTGTTAAAGAAATTTGATGGAATTTAGATTTGACTAACCAGAGAGGTAAGTTTGTGATCCTCTTACCTGTTCTAGGTTATATGTCTCCACACCCGTCTCCACTGGGAGCACCAGAGCATGTGTCCAGTCCAATGTCTGGAGGAGGTCCAACTCCACCCCAGATGACTCCCAGCCAGCCAGGAGCCATTATACCAGGAGACCCACAAGTTATGAATCAACCTAACAGAGGTCCTTCCCCCTTCAGCCCTGTACAGCTGCATCAGCTGCGGGCTCAGATTCTAGCATACAAAATGTTAGCTAGAGGTCAGCCTTTACCAGAAAACCTCCAGCTTGCTGTTCAGGGCAAGAGGACCCTGCCTGGCATTCAACAGCAGCAGCCTCCCAGTGCCTTCAACAGACAGTCTGGTAAGTGAATCTAGGCTTTGTCTCATCGCACAGGTGATTCTTGAAGTTCTACCTGTGGAAAATTAAGAAATGGATGCTGTGCAGAGCTATAATTTGGGACTGTATTCTGGCATCTAAGTGAACAGCAGTCTTTGGTTTTAAGCTTGAGCAAGTGCATAAAACATACCTGTTATAAATAGGATATTGTCAAAACTGAAATAAATGTGATCTTGCTGCACAGTACTGTGTCCGTCCTGATTATGCTTGGCATTTTTTGAATGTTAATCGTACTTACTGATCACAATTTTGCTGTTTTTCTTAGAGTGCATTTTCAGTCCTGTGGCTATGCAGAAAACTAGATAAAAAAATCTGGAGCAAGTTGACTGGTAATTTAGGTTGTTAAAAGTAAAACAAACCATGTATAGTGTGTGGTCAAGTGAAAAACATAAGGAAAAGAAAATGTTCTTTTTTTTTTCTCCTAATGATAATAGATGTTACAGCACAGTAAGCAAGCACATTTTGGTCCTAAGAAAACTGTGTTACATTAAACGCCCTGCACCTGTTAGCTTCCGAACAGTTCCATTACTGAGTTTGTATTAGAAATTGAGGGTTAAAAGGATAACATTTTCATTTTAGTAGTTATTTTAATAATTTCACTGGTCGCTTCATTTCAGTGATATGGCTTTGCTACTGAGTAAGGTTTTTTTTAGGAGATGTGATTTTAATATGCTTCATTACATATCTTTTTTCACAATAAAATCTGCTTTAAATCCATATTTAATGAAGAAAAATATTACTTGCCTGAATAGACTAGCACGCTAGAAAGCAGAATGATTTCTGAATACTTGGAAATGCTTTATACCTTAGGGAATACTTTATACCTTAGTAAGTTTCTTTCCTCTGTCAAATTGCAGGTATTGGGTTACACGCAATGAGCGGTGGTGCAGCTGGACCAGGGCCTACTCCAGGGATGCCTGGACATACAGCTGCCATTACCCCTAAAACTTGGACTGAAGGTACAGCAGAATATAATGCAAATTTTATGTCATGTATAGAGTTATGGTTAAGCAGTGTGGGTAGATTTTGGGGAAAAGATGCAGGTGGAAAAAAAAGGGAAGATAAGAAGGCATGCAGAGAAATAGTATAACCTTTACTGTGCCTAGGACGTGAATCAAGGAGAGTCCAGCCATTTATTCATCCATGAATGACTTGACCACGTGAAATTACTGCAATTGTTAGGCAGCCTGAACGTGAAGCATCTTTTTACAATCCAAATGAAATATGTAAGCTGCCTGAGGAACACCCATAAAATCTACTTAATAAGTAATGTTCTGAGCATCCTTAATTGCAGCAAGCTTGTCTTTCAACTAGTCTTGGCTACCATAAACAAAAGTTTTCAAACTGTGGTAGAATTAGGCTGCTTTTTTATTTTTTTTTTCTAATTGGATTGCTTTGAAAGTTCAGTGTAGTCTTTGAGACCTAATGAACAGTGTAACTTTTTTCCCCCTGTGTGATAATCAGCTTTTCAATAAATCATTCAGATTTGGCTTTACAGGCTTATTTTATTGTTTGAAAATAAAGTGGAAGAAGGTTTATATTTAAAAGAATTAGAAATCCCCTAGCATTATATATTGTTTGAAGTTTTGGGGGCTTTTTAAGAGAGATTTAAAAATAAATACAATATTGTAGGCTTGCGAATAGCATGGGCTTGTCATACAGTAGAAATGTTATGCTATTTTGTTGCTTGTGAGTAAATCTGGGGACAGTGATGACTCTGTGGTAGTGGATGTCATAAAAATTCTCTGTCATTAGTCAACTACTTAGGGCAACATAAAAAGAAAATGAAATACTAGTATGCAATCAGATGTAGAATTGCTTTTCTTGGAATGCTCCCAGCAAACACTTACAATTTGAGTAGGATAATAAAGAGGGGGAAAAGTGTTTCTTAAGAGGTTGTATGTATGAGTTTACCAGGCACAGTGCCTTCTATCTCAAATGCTGCTACTAAAAAATGCTAGCAGGTGTGCAGAATTGCTAGATGGATAGCTTTATATGCATAATCCAGTATGTCATAATAATGTGACTGTCCTGTTTAACTATAAGCTGCTTGCTGTTTTTCTTTTGTCATTGCTGGTTTGGGGGTTTTTTTAAGAAAAAATTTGCCTGTCCTTGCTGTGTCTGTTTGGAGGTTTTATTTGATGTATTTTTAAAGATTGTGCTTACTTCTTTAAATTTATTTTTCATTCATTAGGCAGTTGTTTGTGGTAGTGTTTGTTTCACGGTTCAATTTGCATGATACCCTGAAAACTTAGACTATGCAGAGGCTTTTGGTGGGCTTGCTTGCTTTCCTTATTTTTTATAAGCTGAAATGCAGTGTTGCTAAATACAGAATCTACAGCTTGTGCTCAAGTTCCTTTTCTGGAGTTTGATGCAGATGTGTGAATGACAAATGGTGATCTCTGAATGAATCTTTTCATCTAGATTTTAGGATGTTGGGTTTGAATTAAGGTTGATTACAAGATTGCAGGTGTATTTTGTAGTTGTTTTTTCTTAGCATTAAATTACTATGACTCCTCAGGCAATTAATTGACATCTTTATTGCTACAATGTCTGTTGTCAGTGACAATTTTTGAACATCTGATTGCATGGGTGACTTGTCATAATGGCATACTGAAATCTATGACCCTTAGTGTCTATAAATGGCAGGTACTATTTTAATGTTAACTGAGGTGTTAATTTTCAAGACAATTAGAATGCTGTAAGATAAAATAGTAGTGAAATAACTGGTATTTGAAATACTTAAGTACAATTAATAGATCGTAATGAAAAGGCTAGCTATATATGACAGATACTTCTAGGTACAGCTGTAGAAATTTTAATATGGCTATCTAGTTCTGATAGAGCTCTAAAAGCAGACCTGCTTGTGCTTGTTGTCGGATTGTGATTATAGATGCCGCCTTCTAAGTGATGCAAGGATAGTGAAAAAGAGGCAGAATTAGGTCCTACACTTGCACGAAATCAGTCCTACAGCTGTTTTACTTCTTCCAACACTATAATTAAAAGTTAGTGGGACTGGGAAAAGGAATGGCATTCATCATAAAGTTCCAAGTGTTATGTTTTTCCTTGGACCATTTCCTGCAATGTACAGTATACTTGCATTTTAGTATGTTTTTTTTAAATATGGAGTGTGGTCTATCTCAGTATACTTCTTCTGGTAATTTTGAATGTTTACCTTAGCTTTATGTTCTGTCTTCAGAAACTGTCTTGTTTTTCTTCCTGTGTTCCATATTATTCATGTTATGACTAAGTACATTCTACAATTCAGGCCAAGCCCCAGATATGAGCGTCTCCAACACGCAGCAAAAGCTTCCTGCGCCACCCCCTAGTGGGAGGCCTTCTCCTGCCCCCCCTGCTGCCCAGCCTGCTGCCGCCATGCCTGGACCTTCTGTACCACAGCCTCCACCTGGACAGCCTTCACCCGTTGTTCAGCTGCAGCAAAAGCAGAATCGCATCAGCCCTATCCAGAAGCCACAAGGATTGGATCCTGTTGAAATACTTCAAGAACGTGAATATAGGTAAAAGTGAATAGCAAGATTCAAATGCATATGCAAACTGTTGTTTTTCACTTTCTCAACTTAAACTCCTTGCAATCAGCTACTATAGTGACAGTAGTATAAACTGAGTTTCCAGAGAGAGACCATGTCAAAGAGAAGTACGGAAACGTCAAACCAAGCAATGATTTAATTCTACCCCAAGTTATGAACTAGTAAACCGTACTGACAGTGTAATTGCAAACCAGGTAAGTTTAAAATAGGCTCAAGGAGTCTGCTGGGGTACTGTATCGCTTGGATGCTGCAAACACTGAAAGTTAGGCAGTAAAAATCCATGTAGTCTACAGAAAAACCAATTCAGTGCAGAGAGTTTTCAGAATTATAAACAAAAGGGAAGTTACAAGAGAACAGTGGAGGTCAAAAGGCTGATGTTAGTGGTCACAGCAAACCCAAATTTTATTAGTGATGATGGGGTTGGCTGGACTACCAAAAAGTAGAGAGAATATTGAGGAGGTCACAGGCAAGATTAAAAAAAAAGGTTACCAGGAAACATGATCTTTAAAAGTTGCCTCCTGAGTGCCCTAATTAGATGGTTAATTATATTCATTACAAAGTATAGAGGTTTACATTTCTTATGGAGTTAGAAAGAGACTTCTTCCCTCTTCCTATCAACAAGGCTATTAAACAATTGACCTTGAGAACCTGCTGAGCAGAAGGATCTTGGCCTGCACCTAAAATACGTTCCTGATCATTATCAGAGGAAAGAAAATGTGCTTTGCGTATTTGCTTGTTTTGGACTGATGATGCATCTTCCAATTACTATAACAATGAGTTTGCAGGGGAAGGTCGCCAAAAGGGGTGGTGATCTCACTGAAGACTGGTTCAATGACTTTTGCTTTATGAAGGTAAAACATGATAAAGAGTTTCAGGATGTGGTGCCATGTCCAAAATCCAGGCCTTGATCCCAGAAAAGCTTACTTTTTACATAAGATAATGCTTAAGTAATTTGTTGGCATGCTGATGTGGTCATACTATCAGTCTTGCCATTTTTACCTTAGGACTGAATGGCCATAGCTGTTTCAGTGTGAGCAATCACCATTTTCTAACATCTTTTTCAGAAAGCTTGTAGAACACACCATATACTGTTTCACAGTTGCTCCAGGTGAAGAATGGTAGCACTAACCTGAGCCAAGAATCATGTGGCCAGTATAATGTAACCTTTTCTGCATCAGTTAGCCTCAAATTGTTACTCCTGTCTTTACAGACCTGCTCCATTGCACTATTTGTGCCAAACTATTATGTCTTAGTATGCCTAAGTGGAGAAAAGTGAGGAGTGACAGAAAATAGTGATGTTGCATTTACTAATGGGGAGAACCAGTTGCAGATACAGCATATCCATTAGGTTCTAAATACCCTGATCTTCTTGGCAGAGTGAGGTGGAAGTTTGATAGGGATTCCGTAGCAGAAGCTTTTATTTTTTAATTTTTATGGTAGCACATATATAATTATCCAAGCTTTCTTAATGTGTAACACTGCTGGAATTTGGTTGTGCATACCAGAATGCTTAGAACTTCTGGAATTCTTTTCATTATTTAAAACAAAAGCTTTGAAAACAGTTTAACAGCTTTTGTGCTTTGGGTGGTGCTAGACTTAACTCCAGTGTAGGCAAGTTTAGTACAGAAACATGTATTCACACTTTCTTCATAAAAAGGGAGCAGAAAAAAACCAATGTAAACATTTGTATCCTGAAACCAGTGAAGTTAGCAAAGCTATGAAACAGTTGTATTTGAGATCTCTCAGTAGTTAACTTTTTTAATAAAGGGGCATTGAACTTTGAAATGCTTAGAAAACTGTTTGAATGACTCATTGTCATGAAAAGACAGAATTATCATATAGTATTTTAGGGATTTTTATTTCAAACATACAGATAGACCCAAAAGGTAAAATATTAGTATATTGCCTTATTGTGAAAAGCATGAGCTTTGAATCTGATTAAGTTAGGAATTCTTGAAAATTACGGATTAGGTTTACTCAGTGATTGTGCTAGTTTTGGCTGCACTAGAGTTAATTTTCTTCGTAGTAGCTGGTGTGGGGCTGTGTTCTGGATTTGTGCTGCAAACAGTGTTGATAACACAGGGATGTTTTCGTTACTGCTGAGCAGGGCTTACACAGATCAAGGCCTTTTCTGCTCCTTACAATCCCCACCAGCGAGGAGGCTGGGGGGGCACGAAAAGTTGGGAGGGAAAACAGCCGGGACAGCTGACCCCAACTGACCAAAGGGATATTGCAGACCATGTGACATCATCATGCTCAGCATTAAAATTGGGGGGAAAGTTGGTGGGGGCCCATTGCTCCTGGACTGGCTGGGCATTGATCACTTGGTGGTGAGCAATTGGTTTCATTTGCATTGCTTGTCTTTCTTGCACTTTATTTTCCTCTCTCTTTGTTTTTTTTCCTCTGTATTTTCCTTACAATTTTTAATACTTATTACTTGGTTTTAATTATTAAACTGTTTCTGTCTCAACCAATGCATTTCTCACTTCTACCCTTCTGATTCTGCCCCCCATCCCATGGCGGGGTGGGGGGATAGGAGAGTGAGGAGGGAAATGAGTGAGCATCTGCACTGCGCTTAGTTGCTGTCTGGGGTTAAACCACAACGGTGACCTTGAGTATAGTGTTTCTGGGCTAAAGGTGCGAAGTGTGCTGCTGGGGAGGCAGTCATTTTGTGCTAATTCATGAGCTACCTGATAAAAATTGCTGAGGTGTTTGGCCATTTCTCTTGTTGTATACACTCCTCTCAAGTGCGTAAAGCTGACTTCGGGGGAGAATACATGTTGGTGCATACACATTTCCATTTCTTAATGGATGATCTACATGTATTTATGTGTTGAAACGTGTCTTACACACCAAACAATATTGTAAATGCGCAATACTTTAGTGTTTGCTGTCACAGAGTTACATCTTTTTTTTTCCAGTGATAGCAATTCTGTTTTCCTTTCCTTGTTACTAGGAAGTTACATAATTTGTTTCATCAAACGATTCATCAAATAGGCATTTAGAAGTACAGTATAGTGTTCCTACTCATTAACCACGTGTTAAATAGGCCAGTACAGATGGAGAAGCAGTAATGCACCTATTAACATATTGCGGGATCTGGAAAAGCTTTGAATCTAATGAAACATCAGCAGACTGCTTTTTCTCCCTCAAAAGCCTTGATCTGATTATAAAAAAGGCTCCAGCGTATATTAACAGAGAGAAAGAAAATGGAGAGTTAATATTGCTGTCAAATTCACATATTTGTGCTGAGAAGCTATTTGCAGCAGATGTTGATTTGAGATGAGATTATATGATAATTGTTGTTAATCTCTGTGTGACTAAAGGTGGATACAAAGAAATTTAGATATTTAAAGTTCGTATACGAAGTTTAAATTACTCATATGTGGAGAGCTGTTAAACTTGTTGCATTCCTCGAAATCTGGCCAGAATGAAAAATTCATACTGTACTTCTATAAAACTCTCACTAATGCTTTCTTCAAAATAAAGTGCTGCTTTTTAATCTCACCGAATAGATCTCTTAAAGCTAATAACACGTGTAATTTAAAGTTGTTCTATGATGTGAAAGGGCTTTTTTCCACCTTCTCATGGCTAACTAAAAAAATACACTTGCTAGTGTCCTGTAGGTTGTGGTTTCTTTCTGTTATCTGCAAACTCTCTTCTTAGGTATCTTCATGGCTTACTGCATGGCATCCATGCCAGACAGGTTTGAATGTGCAAGCATAACCTCTGCTGTTGACCCCACTTAATGAGGAGGAGGTGTGCATCACTTGTTTTGCAAAGAGATCTCTCTATAGACACAGTAGCCACTTTATGCATGGATGAAGACAAATTGCTGAACTGCAAAAATTAATTAAATATATTGTTTAAATGGTGAGATTATATACTTCAAGTGCTTGTAAAAAGCATCTAGGACACTTTTTTCTTTGGATTCTGTGTACCTAATAGCTATCAGTATTTTTCCATGGAGACAGCAGTAGTCCAACAAACCGCAGTCATTCTCTTTTGAAGACTAGAAGGTGGCTGTGGTGAGAAACACCTGAAGTAGTTGTTGCATTCATTTGAGTCGGGACATCTGTCATGAAATTCTTTTAAAAATCCTACTGACAACTCAAGAAAATACTTCTACTGTCTAGGGTACAACTTCTGTTAGTACCCTAGACAATATAATTAATACTTCTAGGAAAGTCTGAAATAAAACTTCACAATAGGTTCCTTTTTTTTTATTTTATATATAGCCCACCTGGCTGCCATTTTTCATTATTCTTCCATATGTGTGCTGTAGATTTTCATTAGTATTTAAACTTTTTTGACCCAGACTTTATTTTAATAGAGAACGGACCTGAGTTTAAATGAGAGTTTTCTGAGGTAGCATCTGTACTGAGTTAGAAATACTGATTATTTTTTTTCCCTATTCCTTCCCTCTAGATGCATTATAAAAGGAGGGTGATCAGCCACAAAAGCAAGGAAGTGTCATTGTTTGTAGCTCAGTACAGACCTCTGTTTTTGCAGTCATTTCAATGTATGGAGGAAAAAAAATGGAGCAAAAGTTATCCTGGAAATACTAATTTGCTTTACAATTTAATGATAAAAATTCCATGTGCATTTATTTCTGATCATCCTTTTTATAAAATGGAGTTGAGAAAAGCAAAGAAAATGAAGAGTCTTTTGTATGGGGGTGGACTGCTTAGTGTGATGATGAGACCTAATAAGCACATTCTATAAGCTTGCATTATGTTTAGCCATATCTCAAGACAGCTGTATATTTGGATTTTTATTAATAATTTAGATGACAAAAATATAAACCTTTGGCTATTGCTGGAATTTCTACTGTGTAAACTTCTACGTCAGCAGATACTTTCACCTATTTTATACCTCAAGTTAAAGTAACAAGCTAATTCTGGCAGAACTGGTAAGTGAACATTTCACTTAGTGTTTATTTGCGAAGTGACTCATCCATTTAGTTATCCAAAACCATAAATTACGTTAAGAAGAACCTAGATTAACTTTTTGCACTCACTCTCTTGTATAGTACAAGAAGGTACACTCAAAGCTAACAAAAAAGAGAAAAAAATTGAAAATATGTTCAGTATTCAGCTTCCTTACTGAGTTCTGAGCTCAGAAGAGAAGTTTGGAAAGGTTGTGACTGCTCCCCTAAAGTTTCATTAAAGTCAGTGAAACCGGGATTTGGGTATAACTGGTTTGTAGGTGATTGTTTCAGAAGCGCTGCAGCTATTTGAGGAGTGAGCTAGAGTAATAAATCATAGTTATGATGTATGGTTATATCCCTGTGTGAATAATGAAGAGGCAGAGCACCCATCAGTGATTTAGAACAGTATTGTCTGCGTACATCTTGGCTACTTTTTTGAATGAATGTACAATAGTACGTATAATCTCCAAGAAAACTACTTCATTCTCAAGATTTTGCATCCTTAAGTGCACTAAAATGCCTTTTTAATAACCAGAATGCCCAGTGACAGGTAAAGTTGTACAAAATGTGGACTTTTTTTAGCGTAGTACATACACTTGAAAGAACAAAGCATGCCAGTGTCATTTTCTGAATGAATAATTTTCCTGTGGGAATCGTGAGCTTCCCTGGGCCTGGACAAATATCTGTAGTTTATAATGGAATTTTGTCTTATTAAGGAGTAACCCTTCTTGATACACTTTTCAATCTGTATGAAAAACTATCCTAATTCTGCTTCAGTGTTTTGCTTTCTTGAGGACATGAAGTTATCTCTTTTCCTAACATGAGCTGATGTTTTGTACTTAGTGAAAGTAAAGAAAAGGGGAATTTTGTGAGTCCTGTGCAGTACAGGGACATGAGATACCTTCTTGTTCCTGGGCCTTTAGGTTTTTGATTTTGGGAGAGAGAGGGCTCTCTGATTCTGGGGGGAGCTGGGATGTGTGTGTGTGTGTGTGTTTGGGTTTGGTTGGGGTTTTTTTTGTTTAGTTGGGGGTTTTTTGTTTGGTTGTTTTTTTCCTAAAGCATGTGGGAAATGGAGGGCACAGATTCAGCTGAACTGAAGTGCAACTTCTGGATAACTCAAAATTTTGGAGTCTGTTACTTTAGTGCCTTGGCAAAATATGCAGTTCACAGAAGTAGTTACTTGTAAATACACTTACAAAAACTAAGTAACTGTTAGCTCTGTGATCTTCGTTTTCAGTGTGAAAAACAAAAAAAAAAAAAAGGAAAAAAAGTAGAACAATGTCGGGCTTGTCCATTATTCTATCTTTCTCGCTCTCTTGAATTTGCAAATGAATGCAAAAGGAGCTTGTAAAGGAAGAGTGAAAGAATTCGATTTACAGTGTAACAGCTATGAACTTCCTATTTGTCAATAAAATAAGCAAGTAGAATTCCAGATACTAAGGAAAGTTCTGTGTGTCATCACTGACTACACTGTGCATAAAACAATACCCATCAAAGAAGCTTGAGTCTGTATGGTATGAGTAAAATAAAATTCCCAAGTTTCTTTTCATGCATACATGTTTAGTCAAAAGAAGAGCCAAGGGGTATTTTCATTATTTGACAATTTATTTTCAAAGTGGAAAAGGATACCTAATGTCATTTCTGCAAAAGCCTGTTAGTTTAGGAACACTTAGTAAAAGACAATTAAGTGCCTGGGATAAATTGCCTGGTTTTACTGTGTAATTGTGGTTGTTTGACCTTGGCTGGATGCCAGGTGCCACCAAGCTGCTCTATTGCTCCCCTCTTAAGCAGGACAGGCAGGGAGAGAATGAGAATGAAAAAAAAAAAACCCAATAAACTTGTGGGTCAAGATAAAGGCAGTTTAATAAAGAAAAAGCAAAATCAAAGACTGCCCGTGGTAGCAAAAGGAAAAACAAGATTTTATTCTCTACTTCCTATTAGCAGGCGATGTCCAGCCCCTTACTGGGAAGTAGGGCTTCAGTACACATAGTTGTTCCTATGGAAGACAAAACATAATAAAAGATGAATGTCCCCCCTCCTCTTCCTTTTCCCTTAGTTTTTATATCTTAGCTGACGTCATATGGTATGGAATAGCCCTGTGGTTGGTTTGGGTCAGGTGTCTTGGCTATGTCCCCTCCCAAGATCTTGCCCCTTTCCAGCCCACTGGTGGGGGGGAAATATTGGAGACACAGCCTTGATGCTGTTCGAGTACTGCTCAGCAGTAGCCAAGACATTGATGTGTTATCAACCCCCTTCTACTTACCAGTAGAAAGCACATCCCTATGCAGCTTGACCCAATACAGTAGTTTTGATAATCACGTACAGATTTCTCCTGGTATCTTACCCGATTTTCTGTTTACTTAGGCTTCAGGCTCGAATTGCTCACAGAATCCAGGAACTGGAGAACTTGCCTGGTTCTCTGCCTCCTGATCTGCGAACCAAAGCTACAGTGGAGTTGAAGGCACTTAGGTTACTGAATTTCCAGCGCCAGGTAATGCCTTTTGCTTCAGAATTATTGTAGAGGTCACAGCCAAATGTGTTCACGTAGCAGAGAGTAAACTGGCAAGAGATTTTGCAGCAGCACAGAGCCTAAGCAGGAGATTTTGCATGAGAGCAAACTTGACTGATATGCAAGTCAGAGAAATGTTTAACTCAGATTTTATTTTATTTTGTTTTGTTAATAAAATGTGCAAGTGTTCTTTTTGCTTTCTGCTTTATCTTCCAGTCTGAA
The DNA here is from genome assembly GCF_000687185.1 of Egretta garzetta. NCBI lineage: Eukaryota > Metazoa > Chordata > Aves > Pelecaniformes > Ardeidae > Egretta > Egretta garzetta. The sequence continues at coordinate 609,848 of NW_009260129.1, forward strand.
GCGTAGCCATAGAACTGTGTCTTTCAGAATGAACATGGCATTGGCCCAAAGACAAAACGAGCTGGACATGCTGCAAGCTGATTTTCAACACAAATTCCAATAGACACTTCTTTCTGGATATACTTCATATTTGTCATGGCTCCCCTTGTTTTAGGAGTTGTATGTTGGTGTTGTGCGTGGTATTTCGCTGTGATCTGTTTTCAGGATTTCTACTGTGGCACACCATCTTTGAAAATTAAGTGTAACAAGATCATGCCTAAGATAAAAGTTGGGTGTTTTGTGCATATATCAGCAAATTAATTTCAGAAAGGAATCACACTGCCAGACTCTTAAGGGCCTTTTGCCGTTGGCTTTTCCAGCTAGTTTGGAAGAGCAAAGACATCATTTGGCAGGTTAAGAAAACATACTTCCTGGCAGAAGCCCTGGCAGTAGTTGTACCATGATGTCCAAGTCTTCCTTCCCTCTACCCTTGGCACTCATGTAATAAAGTTTTGTCAGAGGTCAGATGAAAAGCAGCAGGGTCTCCCTGCTGTACTGCTGGGACTGTGGCAATACTGTTCCAAGCCCTTAACATTTACCTTTCCCTGCTGTCTCCAGTGCAGCTGACAATGCAAAAAGTTGCCAGCTATATTCTGGTCCAGTTGTAGAAAGTACGTTACATGTGTTAGTCATTCATGTTATACTTCAGTGGTGTAACATCTTGGCTAGCCCCTTTCATTGCAGGACAGTCACTTGCAGCATTTTGTAAAGAAGGAAGAAATTATGATTAAGAGTGATTAATACTTTTGGCTATCCTGTGGAGACTGAAGATTTGTTTAGGGAGGCAGACATAGCTGCTGCAACTATATAGATGCTGGATCTTTTCAGAACTGTAATGGAAAGGGAAGAGGAGACTGGGACATCTTCTGGACTGTTACTGTTTTACTCTGCCATACCAGTGTTTAAAGTTGTTCCTCCATGTGTTAAAAAAATATTTTTTCTTTTTTTAAGTGTTTCTTTTTTCCCACTGGTAGCTAAGACAAGAGGTAGTAGCCTGCATGCGTCGTGACACAACACTGGAGACAGCACTGAACTCCAAAGCCTACAAACGAAGCAAGCGCCAGACTTTGAGGGAGGCCCGTATGACAGAAAAGCTTGAGAAACAGCAGAAGATAGAACAGGAGAGGAAGCGTAGGCAGAAGCATCAGGTATTTTAACTTATTAGCTGTTTGCCCCATGACAGAAATGCACCTTGCTTTGGTGTGTGGGTCTTTTCTGTTACATATTTTATTTACCTTTGGAGTTTCTGAGATTAAAAAGCAATTAGATGTGATAAGCAATTAGAAAACAATCAGATTAGAACTTCTGTATTCTTGATTTCAAATTCTGTGCTTTGTCCAAGTGTCTGCACTAACTTGTTTCTCTTTCTAGGAATACTTGAATAGCATATTGCAGCATGCTAAAGATTTTAAAGAGTACCACCGGTCAGTCGCTGGGAAAATTCAGAAACTATCTAAAGCTGTGGCAACTTGGCATGCCAACACTGAGCGTGAGCAGAAAAAAGAAACTGAGAGAATTGAGAAAGAAAGAATGAGGAGACTAATGGTAAGGAGTAGAGGAAGGAATATGGTTGTTTTAGCTAAAATTATGAACTGTATCCTTTTAATATTTCATATACCACCTCAGTCACACCCATGTATTTCCTTTGCAGAATGAAGCCTCTTTAATGCAAAAAATATAAATCTAACACTGCTGCATTTTGATTATGTGTATTTCTGATGACGGTAGTGGATGTGACACTGTTCATTTTAACCTATAGGTACTTCTTTTTTTAAGGTTTTTGATAAGAATAATTGCTTTTTCTACCAGCATGAAAACATAGCACAGTCACTGGCATGTAACATCACTTAATCTCATTAACTTCATATACTAACACTGTTACATAATTGCAGGGGTATCAGTCCATTATATAAACTCTGGACTGTGTTTTATTTCTAGGTTTATAATTTTGAAGATTCCATGTGATTAACTTGCTCATGGCATTAGTCTCCAACTTCTACATAAAGCCGATTTCACATGTGAAAATACATAAGCAATAGCAGTAATGTGCGTATCTTGAGAATTAACAGCAGTCAGTTCTACCTGTTAATGCTCCAGGACCATACTCCTTTTTGCCATTTCCTAGTTTTCCTTTCCTTGCACCTGCACAATATCAGTTGCAGTACAGAGCAGCATGGGTTTGTGTACAACCATGTCTTTTCAGAACACTGTAGAACCAATCAGTGGGCTGCCTACATTTCAGGAGTTAAAATAATTGTGGAATACAAAGTGTAGGCAGATTAATGTGTGTCATGGGTGCAGATGTAACACAAAACTCTAGTCCCTGTCCAGAATCTATGCCCACTGCTGACTGAACAGGACTGAACAGTTTGGTTTTTAAAATTGCAAAATGAAATGTAGAAATAATTAAATATAAAAAAGATTAGAACTTAGAAATAAAAGTGTGTGTAAAGTGTAAAGGAAGAACTTGCATAAGAGAAAAACAAATGTTTAGGACTTAGAGTATTTTGTAAAATTACATAGTAATCAGCATTATAAAGCTTTTTGATAATTAGAGATAATTGCTGGTAGCCTATCTAACCAAGCTCATAAAAATGCTAATTATTAGAGGGGAAAGAGCTGATTAAAAAAAAAGGTAATCTTGATATTTTAGAAATATTTTTGTACAACATGATGTTGAGCTTATGTCAGTCTAACATGTAGTGCCATAAAGATGTCTACTGCTGAAAAATATCAAGTAGTTTTGAATGTCCAGAAATGGCACAGGATACCAGTCCTTCCAGAATATCAGTGCTTTCTCCTAAGAGTCCTTCACCAAGGCTGTGGTTAAGCTCTTACAACAGATACAGCACTTCATAGGCATTTTCAGTGTTGGAGCTTTGCACTCAGAAGTCTTTGCCCCTACTGCTCAATTAAACCCTTCTGCAAAAGCAAACTGTGCTATGTTGGTGGGTTTATGTTGCCTATTTAGTTTATTCCAGTGTGATAAATTTTGAATTTGCAGATTATGTACTAGGGGTTTTTACAAACATCCTCTCAGACACTCGATGTGGTCTAGGAAAATGTGCTGTGTCTAAAACTCTTCATGTATTCAGGGATGTTGAATACATTCCACAGATTGTCCTTCACTGACTATGATCAGAAATGGTGATTTTGTCACAGCTCATTAATACTAGTATATGTCACATGCAGGGATGGGCATTGGTATGATATAAAAAGATACTGTCAAGACAAGCTTGAATGTGTAAAGGAAGTACCTTGGCTAGATTACAATGACTGTGTATTTGATCATAGTAGTAATAATAATAGTAGTAGTAATAATAATAATCATCACCACCATCATCATCTAAAAACTTAAGTTTTGAGTTTTGTAGTTCTGATGGCTTGAACATTACAACTGAATTTTACAAGCAATTTTACAAGCTCAATTTGAACATTTCAGCTATTCTTGCCAACTTTCTGCAATTCTGGTTTCTCTCCAGAAAGGCAGGAGATTTCTTGTGTCTCCCAGAGTGCTGTCTTTTAAAGTAATCATCTTTAAAACATTTCTTACTCATGTTATACAGCATTGTATTATTCCCTTATTTGTTGTTTTAGCCAAAATTGATGAAGACGTCTCTGCTGCTTTCCTTCTGTTTTTCTGACATGCTCAGATGCTGCATTATGTCTTCACAACACATGAAAATAATATTTTCTGTTATGTCTTACCCCTAACAACACACACAGTGCCATAAGGATGCAGAAGTTGCCAGAATGACTCAGAGATATGGCTTATTTGGCAAATCCTGTCTCTGATAGTGACCTCTATCAAAGATGAAATAACACCAGAGTAGAAAGATGATAGATAATCTGATAATCTGCCCAAACCAAAAATTTCTTCTAACACCTAAAAGAAAAAGATTCATACTTGAAAAATGACTAAATGCAAGTTTGCATCCAGCTCCCATGTTCTTCCTCTGGGTGTGGGCTACCTGCACTTCATGTCTTTGAAAAATCATCTCTGTAGGAGACTTACCAAGCATCTCTGGTTTGGGTCATTGTAATCTGTTTAACGTGGCCTTAGGTGATTTTTTTCCCCCCCTTTACCTGTCATAACTGCTGTAAATTTTCCAGTCATTAGTCCATGAGAGTAGGAGATATTTTGAATCATAGTGACCCAGAGTCACTCAGGCTGACAGGGAGCTCTCTAGTCCAACCACCTTCCCAAAGCAGTGTCAACATCAAGTTCAAAGCAGGTCGCTCAAGGCTTTTTTCAGTCATGTCTTGAAAGCCTCTAAGGTCAGAAATGGCACAACTTCTCTGCCTGTTTGGGTCCTTCTGAAGTGCAGCCCAGCCTTCGAGCATATTGACTGATATCCCCTGGTTTTGTGTCGTCTGTAAACTTGACTAGAGTGCATCCCTTCTTCGGAGTCACTGATAGAGATGTTAAAAACAAAATACCCTAGGATAGGCCACTGTGGTGTCCCTCTTCTTACTGCCTCCAGATAGAATATGACCCTCCACAGCCCCGTGGAGAAGGACCTGGGGGTCATGTGATTATTGACAAAGGAGTTGGTTGGTGTTTCTTTGGAAGCATTTCTGTTGCGGCTGATGTCTATTTTCTATTGCTAGGCTGAAGATGAAGAAGGCTACCGTAAGCTGATTGACCAAAAGAAAGATAGACGCCTGGCCTACCTATTGCAGCAGACAGATGAGTATGTGGCTAATTTGACTAACCTGGTATGGGAGCATAAGCAGGCACAAGCAGCCAAAGAGAAGAAGAAGAGAAGGAGAAGAAAGAAGGCAAGTAATTACAGCTGGTATTTTTACGCCATCTCTTCTTCAAATCCAGTTTTAATTTTGATAAATGTATTGATACCCAATTACCACACACATACCAGAGTATCTATACCCATCTACACTGCCAAATTCTTAATGCTGAGGGAACTCAATTCTCTCCACAGAGACACATAAGAAATTTGCTTTCATTAATTCCAAAGAAGGTGAGAAGGAGGCAGGATTAGAAAATTGTTGGCTGTTAACATTGATTTGCTGATAAATTTTACACGGGCAAAATTGGGCCAGACATGTAGGTTAGGATTAAAGTACCCAAAAAGGATCCAATGGATCCAAAATACATTGTGTGAAGAAGAAGGGAAAGGTCTGGCTTGTGTAGCTGTTTCATACAGGGTAACTTTTTTAGACCTCCACATTCTATGCTTGGCTCAGTCCATTTTGTAGGACCATTGGGAGCAACTAGAAAGAGCTTGGGTAGGTTTACTATAGTAAATGGGTGTTCTGCCAGTAGTATTGCTCGTTGTGCATTTTTAACATTTAATTGAATCTTTTCAAAATTACCTTTCTTCGTATGGAGAAACTCGTGGAAACTGAACAGTGCTATTTTTTAAGAAATAATTCTGTGTGTGAAATAATCATTAAGCAAAGATTTGCGATTTTTGTGACTTCTGAGAACCTTCCTCTCTTGCAGGATGGATAAGAGGATGTTTATAATCCATTTCCATGCCTGGTTTGCTACTAATTACTGATACAAATATAAACATTATATTTACATGGTTTACAAGCAGCATTCTAAATATGCTAATAAATGCCACCATATAAAAATTCTAATTTTGGAGATTAATGGCCTAAAAAATGCTCCATGTTTTCTTCTGTCCCTCTTCAAAACTTCTTTACTTTTTGTTGAGAGTATGTTCTTAACACAGGAACAATTCCCTGCCTACGCAGTTAAGGTGTAACTTAAACGGGGTTCTTGACCTGTATTACCAGTGAGAACAGACCTGATTTAATGTACAAAATTCACGGTAGAGATAGTCGTTAATGAGACAGTGTATGGAGTAAATGCACTGCTCTAATGAAAAATATTAATTCCTTCAAAAATGCACATCTGTTATATGGTTCAATTTCTCTGTTAGTTTATCTGAAGTATGTATGAGGAACAGAATATGCTCTGCCCATATCAATAAAGACATAATTTTCTGTAACTGAAGTAAAAAGGAAATAGGCCCCATAAATATTCAGTGCTTATAAATATCCCAGCCTAAAATCTAAAGGAAGATCAGCAGAAAAAAATCTCAGCTCTATCTTGATCATTTGCACATTTTTGTTTGTAATTAAGTTATTTCCACCAAGCTTTTGCTTATCTGTCAAGGATACAGGAGTGCACCCAAATATTACTCTTTGTTTTAATTTATAATTCTGTGAATTTGTTATTGCATGGCTGCAGCAGTCATTGAAGTTAGCGGGCACTGTATCTTTTTCCAAGTCATACACTTCTAATACTTAGCCTTCTATGTTTTGTAATCCATGTAAAACACTGTTTATTCTACTAACAACTGTAGTTAAATGCTGTGTACTTAGAGAGAAATGAGAGAAGAGAGTTCTGAGGATATTGTCCCAGAAAACAGCAACAAGGAAGTAGATGGTCAAGAAGTACTTCTTGTCTTTGCCAGGGTCACATTATATAATACCCAAGTGAATTCTATATTCTTCTGAGAATAAAATTTCAGATTCGTCCATTTTTTCTCTGGGATACAGTTTGGGGGATCTTTATGGTATATTTTCTCTCTTTACTGTTCTCACATTCCTGTATTTGCATCTTCTGTCTCCTGCCTCCTGTCAGCCGGTGTCCCACATCCTCACTGCAGTTGTGGATTAAAATAACAGTATTCCAGATGAAATCTTCATCTGATAGGCCAGTTACACCTGCTATGCAACCTTTCACCTTTATCCATAGGAGTTTTTCCTGTCATTATACAGAGAATGAAGAAAATGTAGCTTCCTACTTTTGTAAATTGGTATTTCCTTGTCAAGGATGAAATTGTCGTGATTGAAGACATCTTTGCATAGCTCAAAATACAAGTGCAAGATATCTGTCTTTATTTACATTTATCTTCTTTTTAACTGCTTTCCAAAATAGTTTTTAACTATAGGTTTTAAATGTTTCTGCTCTCTCAGTAGGATCTGATCTTTGCACAGTGAACAGCGCTGATGCTTGCTGCTTATTTTTGATGGTGTGTTTGAGTTGTAAGATTCTTTCCATTGAGTGTAGCTAAGCTATAACAATCTTTACGTATTAGAGAGCAGTCTCCTGTGCAAAAGAATGGACCCCTCTCCTGGTTGTTTCATTCAAGGAAAGAATATTCTCAGCCACTGTAGCTTGTTTAGCCAAGGCCAGATAGTGCTGCTGTAACTTATCTTGCCCCTATGTTTGTTTAAACTTTACAATTCTGGTACAGTTCCTTTCTTTGTTAGTAAACATAACCTGCTTCCCAGGAATGCTGAAGGAAGCAGCCTTCAAGCGCATACTGATGTTCTTACTGAGCATCAGCTGTTGTTGCATTGAGCAGGACATTTGTGTAGCCCAGCGAAGTATTTATAAGCTTCTCCTTCAGGTTATTTTTTGTACATTAAATAATATTACACTTCATAAATATTTTAAAGGTTCTATAAGCCACTGAGGCGAAGGGCAAAACCATGGCAGAAACCGTGGCGGCAAAAGGCAAAAAAGCACAGGGCGAGAGAGGGGACCCCAACCCCCCGCCCCCCCCCAGGGCGGGCAGG
>NW_009260129.1:618323-619538 GCF_000687185.1 Egretta garzetta
ACTCCCTGGTCTGGTACGGCCCTCTGATTACTATCCGCTATTGATTGTACAGGCTGGCAGTGACGAGTTGCCAGAGAGAAGCCCCAAATCGATCAAAAGGGACTTCAGGGCACTGGGAAAAATGGTTGAAGGGTCAGGAGTGCAGGTAGTGTTCTCCTTGATTCCATTAGTGGCAGGGAGGAACACGGAAAGGAACAGGAAAACTCGACTGGTTAACAGGTGGCTCAAAGGCTGGTGCATCAGAGGGGCCTGGGGTTCTTTGATCATGGGGAGGTTTACACGGCACCAGGCCTGTTGACAACTGATGGTGCTCAGCTCTCTCAGAGGGGTAAAAGGATCCTCGCTCAAGAGCTGGTGGGGCTCATTGAGAGGGCTTTAAACTAGGCCTGAAGGGGGGAGGGGATATAACCAGGCTCACTAGAGAGGAGCCTGGGGGTGTCACCCCAATGCCAGGGGTGAAACCAATAGCCCCATGAGGAAAAGGCTGAGATACTTAACAGCCTCTTTGCCTCAGTCTTTAATGGCCTGATGAGTTATCCCCAGGGTACTCAACCCCCCGAGCTGGAAGACGGGGACGGTGAGTGGAACGAAGCCCCTATAATCCAGGAGGAAGCAGTTTTTGACCTGCTGTGCCACCTGGACATCCACAAGTCTATGGGGCCGGATGGGATCCACCCAAGAGTGCTGAAGGAGCTGGCACAGGAGCTTGCCAAGCCACTCTCCATCATTTATCAGCAGTCCTGGAAAACAGGGGAGGTCCCAGATGACTGGAGGTTGGCAAATGTAACGCCTATCTACAAGAAGGGCCAGAAGTAGGATCCGAGGAACTACAGACCTGTCAGCCTAACCTCGGTACCAGGAAGATTATGGACCGCTTCATTGTGAATGTGCTCACTGGGCATATGGAGGACAATCAGGGCCCAGCCAGCATGGGTTCATGAAAGGCAGGTCCTGCCTGACCAACCTGATTTCCTTCTATGACCAGGTGATCTGCCCAGTGGACAAGGGAAAGGCTGTGGATGTTGTCTACCTGGACTTCAGCAAAGCATTTGACAATTTCCCACAGCGTTCTCCTGGAGAAGCTGGAGGCTTATGGCTTGGACAGGCGCACTCTTCACTGGGTAAAAAAATGGCGAGATGGCCGGGCCCAGAGAGTTGTGGCAAACGGAGTTAAATCCAGCTGGCAGCCGGTCCCAAGCGGTGGCCCCCAGGGCT
>NW_009260129.1:619631-650589 GCF_000687185.1 Egretta garzetta
GAAGAGTGGCTGGAAAGCTGCCTGGTGGAAAAAGACCTGGGGGTACTGGTTGACAGCTGGCTGAATATGAGCCAGCAGTTTGCCCAGGTGGCCAAGAAGGCCAGTGGCATGCTGGCTTGTATAAGGAATAGTGTGGCCAGCAGGAGTAGGGAAGTGGTCATGCCCCTGTACTGAGCGCTGGTGAGGCCACACCTTGAATGCTGTGTTTGGTTTTGGGCCCCTCACTACAAGAAAGATGTTGCATTGCTGGAACATGTCCAGAGGAGAGCCAGAAAGCTTGTGTAGGGTCTGTAGCACAAGTCTTCTGAGGAGTGGCTGAGGGAGCTGTGATTGTTTTGTCTGGAGAAAAGGAGGCTGAGGGGAGACCTGATCGCCCTCTACAACTGCCTGAAAGGAGGCTGTAGTGAGGTGGGGGTCGGCCTCTTTTCCCTGGTAATGGATGATAGGACGAGGGGAAATGGTCTGAAGTTGCGCCAGGACAAAATCTCTTCACAGAAAGGGTTGTCAGGTACTGGAATGGGCTGCCCAGGGAAGTGGTTGAGTCCCCGTTCCTGGAGGTGTTTAAAAGAAGGATAGATGAGGTGCTTAGGGACATGGTTTAGTGGTGGGATGGCAGGGTTAGGTTTTGGACTTGATGATCTTAAAGGTCTTTTCCAAGCGAAGTGATTCTATGATTCTATGACTAGTATCAAGCTTAGCTAGATTTCTGGTTTTGTTAATACTAGTGAAAGTGTAGTTAACAAAGATATTTATGTAGATTTCATGAAGTATGAAGGCTATGTAAAGAAATAAGAATAAACTTTTTTAAAATGTAGAATTGACCCATGTCTGCTACTAGATGTTGATTTGAAGTTCATGCTTGGAAAATGGACTTTAATGGCAAAGACTAAGGCTCAAGGCTTGATCTGAAGTAGATACTGAGGATCTTCTCAATACCTGGAAGTGCAGCTATTCCTTTTTACTTCTTAAAAAAAGAATCATAGAATCATAGATTTTTAATCTATGATTAAAAAAAGAAACAACTGGATTATCTAAAATTATCACACAACAATATTGGGAAGTTGTTTATTTATGAAACACAAGAGATCTGTTCTTGTTGTTAGTCTGATCTGTTTACATAGGTAACCAAAATAAACCTGTGCTATAGTACTACAAACCGAGCACTGTGACAGGAGCAGAAGCGGTATTCTATCCGTTCTTGCTCATTGTCAGAATTGTTTAAGAAAGTTCCAATTCAGAAGCAAACTATGTCTTCCATTTTCTCATACTATCCTGACATTTTTCAGCAAGTTAAATGAGGACAGGCTTTGAAAAAGACACTGCTTATTTCTTGGAGTGGTGCCTGAGGAGAAAACTAATCTAGCTTACTCCAGCTGAGAACTCCAGGGTTCTTTTTGTTTGTAATTTGAGTAATTGTGGTCTAGGCTAGGTCAGTGTGAAGAACTCCCAAAATACCCCTTCTAGTTAGTTGTCAGACCAAAGAAAATTGTGTACATACTCAAAATAAAAGTGCCTGCACCAACATACAGTCTGTGATGCCTGGTGACATCTTGGATACTGAGGTTAAAGCATTTTAGAGAAAATTAATAGTAAATCACATGAAGGTTAATTACTATTTTATTTGTATTAACACAGTCTGTAAGCAGCTGAGCTCTAGGTCTGAACCAGAAATTCAGTAGGCCAGCCACTTCTAGATGCAGATTTATTACAGTGACTAGAAGTGTTGCAGGTACCCTATCCACAGTAGTAAATCGTTTGTGTGTGTGGTAGTAACTCTGTGCCTATCTCTATATACATCCACCCACAGCTTAAATTCCATGCATCCCAGGCTGTTCAGAAATAGAGTGAAACATATTCATGGTCCAAAACGCTTATATCATATAAAGTATTCTCTCTATACTTGTAGTCTGACTGTGGTATTTTTCATTTCTTCATTTGTTGTAGAAGGCTGAAGAAAATGCAGAAGGAATGGCATCTGGTCTTGGTCCTGATGGAGAGGTATGAATTTTACAAGGCCTTTTTTTTGTTGTTTTTTTTAAACTTTGCAGTGATTATTCTTTGTGCTATCGCTATAGCTTGAAAAAAAAAAAACATAATCACAAATGTTCTAGGAAGAGCTGTTGTTTATACACAGGAATAAAAATTATCTAGATTAACATTTATGCTAGCCTGTTTCTCTTCAGAGTTGAAGATGAATAGAAAAATATATTGAATCATTCTATCACTGAGTGTGCTGAAGAATCCCTCTTAATTTTGTTATATGCTTAAAAGTAAACCGTTTTCTTGCAGTCCGTGTGTAGACATAATTTACTTTCTAAAATGAGGTTGTAAACACAATATATTATAGCTTCTCATTTTTATAAAATACATTGTTGACTTTGCATGTAATTACCTTTCAGACACAGGACAGACTATAGTAATATGATGGCTTAAGACATCTGAAAATTCTTTTTTCCTCAGAAGCAAGAGGAAATGAGTAATTTTTTCTGTGTCATCCTTTGAATAATACTTTTCCTTCAGTAGCAGAGCATATGCTGCCTCATTAACAGCTATTTTGTTAATTCCATTTTTCTGTTCCTTTTTATATGTAGACTTTAGAATTGTATTTATGGTTTTACTATTGGTCTTTTTTATACTTTAAAGTGATATTTTTGCTGAGTAGTTAAGAGTTACAGCAAAATCCTTTAATATAGTTATGGTTGCACAAGGAAAATGCACATAACATTCCTGTAATTTCAGTATTTATGGAAATGAGGTAAATTTTATACTCTTGTCAGTCACTGTATTTGTAACTGTAACTGTTCAGAATTATTTTTTCTTGTTCATATATATAAAGAAAAGATCCTTGAGCAGAAGCAGCAGTAGAAGGCAAAAAGTTTTTAAAGTAGAAAATCTGTGATTAAACAGGGCAAAGAAGTAACAGAAAAAGTAATTATGCTATTCTGTTTTTGTTATAGCACCAGAATAAGTAAAAGGGTTTGTTATTGCAGGTGCTTTACCAGCTTAATTGAAGAAATCAGGACATTAAATCTTTAAAATAAGCCTTCTTTACTTAAAAAGTTAGCTAAATGGTCCTTGTTTCTCCAGATAAAAGGTCATAAGGTCAATGTGTGATTTTTGTTACAGATGTCTGTTGGTCTAAATAACAGGATTAAATGCCTATAATAGAGGGAGAGCAAGAGCACACATGCCTTGTGTCTTGTTTCACATAAGCCAATAGTGCAATCTTTTCCATGCTGCTCTTGTTAATTTACTTGGAATGCCGTGATATATTTGTGGATGTCACATAGACTATGTTACACACAGAAATACTGTGTCTCAGTGTCTGCTTGATAGCCAAGTTGTGTATTCTAATAACAAAACTTAACTGCTTCTTCAGATTTGGAATGTTGAAGGTACTATTAGTTCTTTTTATTATGTATGACAAGCATGAAATTCAGTTGCCTTGTGGTATAAAATTTCATTTGAATTTTTAGCCCATAGATGAGAGCAGTCAAATGAGTGACCTTCCAGTCAAAGTGACTCACACTGAAACAGGCAAAGTTCTTCTTGGACCAGAAGCACCAAAAGCAAGTCAGCTGGATGCTTGGCTGGAAATGAACCCTGGGTAGGTAGTTAGCATGCAAGTAGGCTGCTTTTTCTGTTTGCATTGATACTTTTCATGGACTTCTCTTAGTTATTCTTTTTTCTTTTTTACCTATTTTATTCTTCTTCTAATTTATTATGTGTAAATTGAGTAGGAAGTGTATTGAACCTAATCCATCCTCTTGTTTTCTGTAATTCATAATCTTTCTGTCATCTTTGTACAGCTATGAAGTTGCTCCCAGGTCAGACAGTGAAGATGAAAGTGGCTCTGAATATGAGGAGGAGGTATGTCTTTAAAAAAAACACTATGACAAGTAATACAGTAAAAAACAAGTACTTATTGTGAAATTTTCCTCTTTTTCATAAGGTAGGAAGGGAAAGCGATAGCAGGTGTGTAGGTGTTTTAAGAATAATACAAACAGGAAAAGTAACTGGTTTTGTAATTCTTCTCAATTCATAGCAGTTGCCCTTTATATATGCTGTAAATGCCTAGCTGGTAATCGGGTTTAGGAAAAGTAAATATTTTACTCTGACTATTAATAATCATGAAACAGAGAGTATAAGCAGAGTACTATTTTCAAAGAGCCTGTATTGTGGCTTTGTGCTGAATGAAGTTAACATCTTTAATGCTTATGCATTGGAGGTTTTATTGTCAATTCTGAATAACACAGTTATTATTTATATATTATGTTTATTAATAATTTAGGGAGTATGTCAGGGATTTAGGTTCAGACTGTTCAGGGTAGGTTTATTTGATTCAGTACTTTAATGATGTTTTAAATACTATTATTACAAAAATTCTAAAAGGAATCTTAAAATTAACACACAAAGATCCCAACCCTGAAGGGTCATAATATTAGATACTATGAATAATCAATACTGATACTTGCATAGCGCTTTTCAGACAAGTACTTTCTGAAGGAGAGGAAAACTGATGATTAAAGAAGGGCTATGTTCAATCAACAGGCTAGTAGCAGAACTAGGTATAGAATTCAGATCACTGAAGTCTGACAGTCTTTATAATACTAGACCAAATGGACTACTGAAACTGACTGGACTGTATGATGTTAAGGTATATGCCTTTATAGGACTAATTACTGCTAATTTAGTTCTACAGGATTCTCAGAATTAAGATAGAAGGGGAGGGCCTGATAGCTGTCAGATTCTAGAAGGAATGTTAAAAGACATGTGCCCGCATTTTTAGCATGGACTCTTTAGCAGCAGTGTTATGTGGAGCTTGGGAAATCATTCTTAGAGTAGACTTGTGGAACTCGGAGCAGTGTTTTGTTCAGCTTCATTAGTGAGATTTTAAGTTGTTGGTTATCTGTCACAACTGTAGCCAGAAGACAAATTAAGTTATTTTTAAAATAGTAAAACTGTGGTGTATTTTTAAAAAGTTAAGAAACCAGAAGTTGAAACCAGCAGTTCTTGGTAGATTTTTTAAGCTTTATTAAATTATCACATGTCTGGTATTGGAATCCTCTCAATGAACACAGTAGACAATAAGGCTTTTAAAAGTAAGATCATTAAAGGGGGAAATAATTTTTATTTCAAAGTATGATGATCTGTTGGTTAATGTGTGTCAAAAACTATCTTCTTGTTACGCTGCAGTGGAGTTTTGTTGCAGAGTAGGTGTAAGTTAAACTTTGTGATTCAGGTTTCTGTCATAGAGCATTGACTAATGAGAGTTACCAATATGTGAATGCCAGTTGACTTAGGAAGATGTTGCACTTCCCAACACCCCTGTTCTTTTTCTCTATTTTGTAGGATGATGAAGAAGAATCAAGCAGGTTAGAAGCAGATGAGAAGATACTCCTGGATCCTAACAGTGAGGAAGTTTCTGAGAAAGATGCAAAGCAAATCATTGAGTGAGTGTGCTTTAGGTGCTGTTTTTATTAGGGATTGTTATTTCTTACAGTGGCATTTCTCAGGAGTAGCTTGCTCTAGATCATAGTGAGTTGTGGTAGCTTCTCTGGTGTGAACATCTGCAGGAGAAGGAACATGATAAATTGGTATTAATTGTGTACTGTTTATAAAGTAGCTCGCACCTTTTGGTGTACTTGTCAAAGTTGGGGATTTGCACTGTTTCTTTAGACATACATATGTGACCTGTGGTCCAAAAAACTGTTTGTTGGAATTCACTTTAGTTCTTTTTCTGCTTTTCAGGACAGCCAAACAAGATGTGGATGATGAATATAGCATGCAATATAGTGCTAGGGGGTCTCAGTCCTACTACACTGTTGCCCACGCGATCACAGAAAGGGTAGAAAAGCAGTCCTCTCTTCTTATTAATGGCACACTAAAACATTATCAGGTGAGAAATCATTTAAACATTAAAATACGTAAAACTTAGAATTGTGCTTGACATTTCAATCTGGTTATTTCAAGTGGCAAACTGAAAATTTGTTAAGAAATGCAAGGTCTCTAGTAGGTTAGAATTTGGGAATTATATGGACAAAGCAATGACACCTATCACAGATAACGTTTTAAACATACTACTTGAAAAATAATACCAACTTTCTGCATATACCTGTAACTCTTCTTGTCACTGCAGACCAATAATATTTTGGTTTTGCTGTAACTCTCATTGACCTGGAATTTCAGTTCTGCTTATTGTTTTCATTTGTGGTGGGTTAACAGTATTTTTCTTCTTCCAATATTTAAAAGTTTAGGATTTTATTTTTAATTAAGATCCTAATGTTTCAGTGCAGTGATAGATAAAATTTGGAAACAAGAAAAATATTTTACTATGGAGGTTGGTGTCTCATATTCTTTAGAGACCTTCAGTGGATTTAGTAACTAGGAGCTTCTGTATTCTGACTAGATTAACCTGTGATTGAAAATTACCTTGATACATGTTTTCAACACTTCTGCTATTGTACAGCATTCTAGGAAACTTGAAGAACCTGCATCTTTTCTGCATTCAGAACATTATTTCTACATCCGCATAAAACAGAGAACAATACCTACTCAGAAAGATATCATAAAGATTTATATCTATTTCTCCTTGCAGAGAGCTAGGAGGAAGACTGTTTCCTAAGTGTGCAAAGCATTATGATTACAGCCCTTGCTTCCTATGCTCCTCAGCACTGCCATCTATTACAGTAGCTTGTTTAAATAATTTAAGTTTTAAGAGTTAAGCTGATTTCTCTTTTCAAAGCATGTTAGTATTTTTGTATTGGGCTCCTCACTGTGTGACATGGTGGGAAGATAAGACAATGAACAAGAGGGTGCGGACTGGGAGTACAGAAGAGGACAGTGTCACTGTGGACCAGGGACTCGGAGAGAGGTTTTACCTAGGATGTTTCCAGTCACTGATCATATATAGCTTTGAGCAACCTGGCCGCAAGGCTGGACCTGCTTTGGGCAGGGGATTGGCCTAGAGACTGCCTGAGGCCTGTTCCAAACTGAATAATCCCATGATCCTACTTGTTCATAGCAAAACTCCCATCAGAATTTGAATTCTGTTGTGAATCCTTAGCGCTTCTAGGTGTTTCACTGTGAGCCCTCAACAGAAAGAGGAACATGTCATTCAGGGACTGATTTTGAACCTGACAGGTTAAATAACTTTTCTGGCACCATTGAGGGACACTACGACTAAGACAAGATAGAATACAACCATATAGAGAAGCATGCCACTTTCTCTCATATGACACCCTCTTTATTTTTGCTGCCTCATTGTCAATATGTTGTCCAGCTTGTACACTCAATGAAGCAGGGAGCCAACAGATGCAGTCAGCAGCCTTCTTTACTGCATAATCCTGATTCATTGCCTAGGAAGGTTTATTGGATGTACTGAATGAACAGTATATTACAATATTGATTTGATGGTCATATTGGCTTAAAGTGCTCATGGATGGGAAATTAATATTGTGATAATTCCTTTACTTCATGAATTGTAATTACTTATGGAACATAGAAATATTTTTAAGTTCTGCATCTCTCTGTTTTGCAATACAATTTCCCTATGTTCCACACAGCAAAATAATTCAGTCTGTGGAGTGACACACACGCTCACAGGGGTTACCAATTAGAGCAGGTCTGTCACCTGCTCAACATGATATCTAGCAATTGAATAGTTGTGTTCTTTATGGCGTCTATTCAATATTGTAATAGCAGCAGAGGTAAGAGGCACACTTGTCTAAGGAGCTTTATGTTGGGAGCATTGCGGCTTGGCTTTGGTTCCGTCAAGAATGTTCTGAAGGAGACCGTTCTGCGACTCTCCCCTTCACTCACTGTATTTCCCTGCCCCCTAGACTTTAAATGCTTTTTCCTTTTCAACTTTTTTTCTGCTTTTCCATGTTTCTCACTGTCAAGTTTGGTCACATTTGTCTCTTCCTTCATGTAAGTATATGTCGGTGGAGAAAACTCATGAAGTAGAAAAGACAGTTTTCCTATTCTCAATTCTGAAGCTGCTTTGTCAGTGGGACATACAGTTTCAGAACAAATTCTTATCAGCTCTTGATGGCTTGAGTATTTAACACCTAAATATAAATCAGGCAGCACATACATAAAGCCAGTAAATTGGCAACATCATTTTGGATACTTCTCGCAGGGACAACAGAAGGTTACTTCAAGCATGTCATGTTTTCTCTCTGAACTTTCTCAGGCCTCTTAATTTACTTCTCCCTCCATGCATGAGACCCAGCAAAAGTCTGGATCTTAGAAGCAAAAACTTACTTTGCACTTAAATGAGTAATGTGATACACACATATGTGGGAGTCTGTGTGACAAAGGAATGATCTGAGTCAGTGCTTTCTAGCCCTACTCCCTGGAGTGTGAAACTCTGTTACGTTGACATTTCTTAGCTACAGTACTCTGGCTTCCTTCCAGCTCTGGGATTTTACATGCAAGACATAATTGGACAAAGGGGGCCTCCTCTGACATGCAGAGGTATAGATGGCAGACACTAAATGGACATGTGCAACAAGAGCTTTAGCATACCAGTGATGCAGTTGGTGAGTGTGAGGCTTAGATGTTTTGCGCAGACTTGATGGGTTTGGTTTGAAAGTTTACAACTGATGCAGGGAAATAGGATGAAATATACACAGAGAGTTTAACATTTGACAGTGTTGAAATTGAAGAACAAACTCTTTTAATGTTAAGTATTTATCAACTATACATGTGAGTGCCTGTGTTGCTTTGTGTGCAGTACAAAAAACCCTCCATGTATGAAATCTGACTTCATATTATGGGCTCTGCTAAGCAGGAGTAATGATTTCCATATAGCTGTTACCAGAAATATATCTTGTTTTCGGGGGGAGGTGTTGAGATAGCCAGGGTTCCCCATGCATATAGTAGTATTAAAGGAAATCCAACATCTACATAGGCAGGGAGATCAGAACCTTCATTCTGTTGTACTGGTGTTAATTATTTGTGTGGGTTTTAAATAACTGAAACTATTGCTTTTCATTTCAGCTCCAGGGACTGGAATGGATGGTTTCACTCTATAATAACAATCTGAATGGAATTTTAGCTGATGAAATGGGACTAGGAAAGACAATACAGACTATTGCACTCATCACTTACCTGATGGAGCACAAAAGACTCAATGGCCCCTATCTCATCATTGTTCCCCTTTCGTAAGTAAAGGATCTCTTCCTGCTATTACCATCTCAGCATTGCGGATAGGTTTATTCAGAACATACACTTGTTTTTCATGTAATGACAAGATGAAGTGCACGGTGGGATTACAGTGAGCCTGTTTTCAGTGTTTTCTTTGATCGTTTCTTCCCAGGTAATTGTCTGGCATTGGAAGGGTGACTAAAAGGCTGATAAAGCACTCGATTCCATTAGTTTCACTGTCCACTCTTCCAGCAAACCGAGTCGTGAATTTACTGTAATTCACTCTTAAGCCACAAGAGGGAGATGGTATTTCTTTCATATTACATGCCTGCAGGTCCCCATTCAACTTCTGTTATATTAAAAATCTGTTGCTTAATTCTTTAAACAGCTGGTGCCCCATCTCATACCAAGTTTAAGTACTGTATAACTAGCCCTGGATGAGAGATACACTTCAGTCAGGTGTCCAGATTATGATTGTTTTTTGTGCTGCCCCCTTTTGCTTTTCCTTAGCTTTCCAAGATGCTGCTTGTTTTATACGTTTCTTTTAATGTATTTTCTTTTCTCCAAAGGTGAGGTGTGGGTTTTCATGATTTGAAGTGCTGTGTTTTAAATAAAAACTGTCAGGCATTGTAAAACTGATGTAGGATATTGAGGGGTTGTTTGCTTATTTTTCTGTGTAAGTGACTTGATTGACGTGCAGAAGTTCCCTGGCCTTTTCGTTGGATAATTTGTCCACCAATTGTGTTGACCATACAGATGTGTTATAGGATTGAGATAAATTTTATCTGTGGCCATCTCTTTTAATTTCTTTTGAGTCAGCCTGTCTTCTGGCTGTGCTGCTGTAGTAACTCGTTGACTAACAGGAATACCACAGCTGTGCCTAATTGTATGAATACAAATGATGAGCTCTAGTGTGAAAAGAAATGGCTGCAAGAAGATCTAGAAAGCAAAACAAAGTTAAAAATAAAGGGAGTGTGTTATTAATGTCAGATTTCACAGTGACACAGTAAAAAAATCAGATCTTTTTTACGTACTCTGTAATGATTTTTTTTATGTTTCTAAAAGAGAGGAACTGAAATATCTTTCTCGTATACATTTTAAAAGCCACCTTTCCCTGCCTTTTCTTAGTCACTAGTACTACTGCCATCACAGGCTGAGTAAGGAAAAAAAAAAAAAGCAACCAAAAAACCTCAAGGTTATTTTTTGCTGTTGTGTCATGGTAGCAACTGGCTTAGCCATGAAAACCTATTTGTTGTGATCAAACAGCAGAAACATAGTGCAAAACCAGACCTGCATAGTGTCACTGGGTGGCACTATGAGTAATTCTACCAGAGTAGAACACATACTAATTCTATTATCAACTTCATGAGGATATATTTGAAAAGTTGTAACATCAGGTTTTGGATGATAAGTAGTATAAAAGAAATTAGAAATCTGGTTTTTTGTTCAGGGTTATCCTTCTTATCCTTAATATGCTCCAAAATACAAAGATACACATAAAAGACTACTCCGAGTTGGTTTCAAAGAGGCCCCTGAATATGAGCTGAAAGAGGGTTTCACGGGTTTTTCTGTTTACTTGCCTCTCGGAGATGCTTGCATTTTACTACAGTATATTAAGTGCGGGTTTTTTTTAAATATACTGTTAATTATGGGGGTTGATTACATGAAATGTGTTGAAAAGTTGGTAACCACGTGGAAACATTTATAAAGTTTGACCTGCAAATGATGAAATTTATTACTTTTCCTTTATAATCTCTATGATAGGACTTTATCCAATTGGACATACGAATTCGATAAATGGGCTCCTTCTGTGGTGAAGATATCTTACAAGGTTTGTTTTGCTTTTTATCTGATTATAGAGTTGAAGGAATGAGAACAGAGCCAGTTTTTCCTCTGCATGCATTTCTAAACTGCTTGTGAGGTTTTATTATATATATCAGGTACTAACTAGTGAGAATTAATCATAACTGCAGTAAAGTTATTATTTTCACATAGTGAAATGCAGAATAAAATTGCTAATTATCACATTACATGGCTTCTGATGAGAGTAATACAAATTATAACTACTTCACATTTTATACATAGCTGAATACTGTGCTGTTTGGCTACTGTAAGTAGTGGTATGGCCAAGCAATCTGTAAGGAGTCTAGACCGCTACCTGCATGTTTCCAGTGCCCCCATTAACAGAGCTTTACAGTCTAGCAACCGTATAGGGAAAGCACTCTGGAGAAGTCTGGAATGCATTGATGTATTGTTTGTCATACTGTAGGTTGCTCCGTGTCTGCTAATTCATAAAAACAGTACATTTTCTTCACCAGAAGAAAGAGTAACTACAATTCTCTCTCTCTTTTAGGGTACACCTGCAATGCGCCGCTCACTTGTTCCTCAGCTTCGAAGTGGAAAATTTAATGTTCTCTTAACTACTTATGAGTACATAATAAAGGACAAACATATCCTTGCTAAGGTAGTAATGACTCCCATCTCTTAACAGTAAGACCTTCAAGACACCTTCAAATGGTGCATAGCACAAAACACGTTTTTGTTTTTTAGGGAAGTCCATAGTTGCTGTTCTGTCCTTCAAGAAAAGTTAAACCTTTAATTTACTATTCTATTTCTCTGTTTATGATTGGACTTTGCAGTCACAGCTCTTCTCTCTGTGAACACCAGGATTTTCCTGAATGTGGCCAGGAGACTAATTCCTTTGTGCAGTTCTGTCAGTACTGTATACTTGCCTGTCTGAAAAAACATGACTCTTCTCCCCTCTGCTTAATGGCATTTAACCCAATCTGCTGTCCTGACTTCAATTTTTTTCCATTGTTTCTGACCTGAAGCTCACTCTTATTAGAGCCTTTCCAGCTATGTGGACACTTTTCCCCAAATGACTGAATAGTTACCTGTATCATGAATTTGGTATCCAGACTCTTTACTACACATGGCTTTAAAGGCTCACTAACTATCAACAGGTGTGTCTCATATGTAATGAATTAATTTGAAAGCTACTGCACTGTAAGACTATTTAATGTATACAGAAAGCAGAGTAAGGAGGAATTTTGCCATATGGAGAAACCATATGGTCCTACTGTCACTTTATTGTCCATTTTCACTTTATTTCATTCTATTACATAATGCATGTTTAGATTATTCATTTTTCCTCTCTGATACAAAGATAGTGCATTTTCTTACCATAATTCTGAACACTTGAGAATGGTTTGAGACTGCAGCATTTTCCTTCCCCCCTAGCTCTTGCTCACCCTTGCTAAAAGATAGGAAGGACATCACTACGCCATTCAACCTGTCCTGGGAAATGGAATTAGTTAGCACCTGTGAAAGTACAAACCAAGGCCTTCCTAGTCACATGGTTGGTGTGGCTCATGTGTTGACTGCCCATGTTGTAGTACAGGTGGTAACAGAGAGGTTGAGCAATTTTCAGCTTCTACTGTGATGGCATTTAAGCTTTCACATTAAGAAATAGAAACTTTATTTGAAGATGCAGTAACTGAGATGAGATGATCATAATTACGCTGCTTCATTTTTGAGTAAAAACATAGGATTAGCTGAAACAAAACAATGTTCAGGGTTGCTGTTGTTTATGGCGCCTAGTTATTTTGTCTGAAAACACTTTTGTCTTCTGTCAAGGTTCTTGTTGCAGACAGGTTTATTTGGCATTTATGTGGTCTCTTTCTTCTCCTGTGAACTGTATTCTGGCCTTGAAGAGCCAGTCATCCTAATCTCTTTCCCAGAAGTGGGAGGAATCTGCTGTTTGCTGTTGCAATTCAAGTCAGAATTCAGCATCAGATTCAGCATGCCTAGAGTTGTTTCTGTTTTTGCTGTTTGCGACAACACTGGGACTTGGATAATGCTTGATTTGGCTTTTCTCATAAATGAGAATGACTGATGTCTCAGGCTTGAAATATTTTTGTTCTACAGCTGTTGAGAGGAGTTTGACCAAGTCTGATCTGCTCTAACTTTGCCAACTTTTCTTCTCTCTCTTGCAGATTCGATGGAAATACATGATAGTAGATGAAGGCCATCGAATGAAGAATCATCACTGCAAGCTGACTCAGGTCTTGAATACTCACTATGTGGCCCCTAGGCGAATACTGCTGACTGGGACTCCATTGCAGAACAAATTGCCTGAACTTTGGGCTCTTCTTAATTTCCTCCTCCCAACCATTTTCAAGAGCTGTAGCACCTTCGAACAGTGGTTCAACGCTCCATTTGCCATGACTGGAGAAAGGGTACTGTGGCAGTTTTTTTTAAAACATCAGAAACAAACCACTTTGATGAAAACAGAAAGGATCTTACACAGAAGGATTAGTGTCGAACTCTCCTTAATGTAACTAAAAGCCACCTTTTTCATAATGCCAGAAAATTTTAATATCGGTGTCTTTTTTGACTCAAAGTCATCTTAGTTGTAACATGCAAGTAATTGCTACACATACTTAACCTTTTATGTGAGAGAAGACATACCTAATATACTGAGTTGCCTTGTAGTGACTTTTATAAACTTCTATAGGTGGACTTAAATGAGGAAGAAACTATTCTGATCATCCGTCGTCTCCATAAAGTGCTCCGACCCTTCTTGCTGAGAAGATTGAAGAAAGAGGTTGAGTCTCAACTGCCAGAAAAGGTTTGCAATGAGAGGAGTTGTGGAAGGGGTTTAATACTTTTTTTAAGCATGATACAATGTTCCTTTTTCAGATTTATTTTACAGAAGAGGACTTCTTTAGCATCTGTTTTTGCTGTGGTTTGTTTATTCTGAGGATTCCTCACCAGTCTTACAGCTTTAATTCTGTTTATAGTCATCCATATAAGACATGCAACTTATTTCCGTAATATCTGGTTTCAAGTTGTGAGTCAACCACACACTGAGGAATAGATTCTGTCCTGTCCCATCCTCCTTGCACCAGGTAGAACCTTTGCTCCCTTAGGTAGTTCATTGAAATACCTAAAGGACTACTGACCTTTATAAAGCAGGCAGAATTTGGTCCTGCATGGATATTTCAGGAGTTGTGTGAAGTATCTTGTTGAAATTGCACAAGTTTTTTTAACGGTATTGGCTTTTTAATTCAGAATATAAAATTCTCTTCTGATTTGAAAGAACATTGTTTTCGTATCTGTGCAACTCACCTTGGCGCACCCTGTCCTCCTTTGCAATCCTGCATAACTTTTCCCATCCACCCTTCCCAGAATAACAACAGCGACTAAACAAAAAAGTGAATTTGAAGGTGTGCTAGGGAAAATTTGGCACTAAGGTTAACTGGGTTAAAACCATACCAAAACGGAATTTTTCTAAGTTGTGCTATGAGCTGAATGAATGAAGAGCTCTGTACAGATGTTTAGTGACAGTGCTCAAAGGAAAGGCTTTTTAAAAATTTCTTTCTCACCTCTATAATGTTGTGAACACTATTTCTGTTTTGACTTTCTGTTTCTTCAAATGTCATATTCTCAGTATGCTCAGAAGCATTTGAGAATGAAATGTACTTACATTTAAAAGTATTACTGAAATCTTTTATTTCTACTCAAATTTCTGCTAGTTAGAGCCACTGTATTTGATAAATCCATTAATAGTCTTTGGATAGGCATGGAGTTGCATACACACTGGTACTCAGAGGACCATGTTTCTTTTTGTTTCCATTATCTTCTTTATGAAAAAAGCAATTAGTCCAATCATGAGGACTGAACTTGTTGACTGAAGTCTGTTATCAGTTTCATTTGATCTTATAAATCTTGGTAAAGAAGCCATTGAAGAAATAGTCACTTCTCCTTAATGAGTTCATCCTCCTGTCTTTCTGAGCAGAAAATAACCGTATCATTTTTATTCCATTTATTTCGTAAACATTACAAAGCTTACGTATTTTCTTTTAGTCACCAATTGAAAGATTTCTAGCCACTAGTGTCGCTTTATTATGTGATTGGGTTTTTTTTTACGTAACTTATTTAAAATATAGTGACTGTAATCTGGAAATTGGGTAATAAAAATTGCTGGATTTAAAGATAGTGTGCAGTCAAAACCTGCTTTAATAAATACAGTTTTACAAAGCTGAACAAGAAGTCAAACTGCATGTGGGGATCATACAGTACTTGATTAATTCCCTGTGTTTTTAGTTGATGTTGAGAAAACAGCATATTTCTATGCCAGCCTAGGTAAACATAATGCTAATTAGACACTGTGAGGGATGCTTATTTGCTAGGTGTACAGTGATGATATTTTTCTAATGGTTTGCTCGATATTTTTATAATGCGTTACAGACATAATAAAGTCCACAGGTTATTAAACATAAAATGTTCTTTTAAAATTGCTTGTTAAACATAAAATAAAACAAAATTAATTTTTAGTTATTTTTAAAAATTGTTAAAATTACAGAATGAGAAAAAATATGTTTTTCCATTCAGTAGTTATGTTCCTAGGATCCAACTGACTCATAGTACTTGTGACATACACAGATAATTTTTTGAGATACTCACTGCTTTACTTGCAGTTGGCCTGCTGCTCACTGAAACCTTATGTGGTGTTAGGGTATGGATAAAAGATCAGTAGTTTTTTTGGTTTGTGTTTTAGGATGACAAGAACCTGCAGTTAGATCCTACTAACATTATTATGTCAATGTGGTTATGGTTGGGGTGTTTTCTTATTTTTACACTAGGTGGAATATGTGATCAAATGTGATATGTCAGCTCTTCAGAAGATCCTGTACCGTCACATGCAAGCCAAGGGAATCCTTCTCACAGATGGTTCTGAAAAAGACAAGAAGGTACAAAAGAATGACTAAAACACGTAGGAAACAATGTATTATGATGAAGCATGTTAGCAATATGATTTCTGTTTTATAGAATTAGTATATAGGCTCTTACTGCAAGTATCTGTCATGGGAAAAGAAATTGCTATCAGATATGCTTTTGTTTTACAAGACTGAAGCTTGTGCTCCCTATTCACAGGGAAAAGATACTGCTTGTATTCACTGTAGTTACAATGCGTTTCTGCAAACAGGCAATGTTTGAAAAAACCCCCAGCATTTCCCTTGTCTGAGTTTAATCCAATAACGTACCACAAAATTGTGATTGTGGCAGTGCTGGCTACAGAAGGTTATTCATCTTGTCTCTCAGAGCTATTACTTAAGTATAAGTCTTGTTTTGGCCATCTAGGGCTGTATGCTTGCATTCATAGTTTTAAGATCTATTAATGACAGAGTTCTTTAAGAGGACAGTAGGATTCGAAGTCATATAGTCAGATTTAGACTATGTATTAGTAAATGTTGATTATGCCATCATGGGACTTGATCCAGTTAATGTAGAGTAAACAAGTTGCCATTCATCAGCTTATTTGTGTATACACTTTTCACATTATAATAAATGTGAAATATCTTGAATCGGCACTGAAGAACAGCTGATGTGTAACAGTTTGTGTCTGCACCCTGTTATGTGTATATTACTGATGCAGTGCAATCACATACTGTCTTTCCACCATCCCTTTGCAGGTTGCATTGATACAGTGGTTGACTTCTTTTATTTAGTATCTTATCCTTGTTTTGTGCAGTCAAATTGTTTCTTGCTGGCGCTTATTCAAACTCCAGACAAAGCTGGTTCTTATTGTTGGATATTGATACTCATATTCATAGTTTTAGCACTTTGTAAACATTAACGTACGTTACTCTGTTCTATTTTTGAGATAATTTTGTAATTTGATGTATATACTTTGGTCCTACACATTTTATTTTGTATCACAGTCTTCTACTTCCTTCCCTTTCTGGTCTCCTTCTTCTCTTTCACCTGCTCAGAATCTTCTGTCAATTTTCCTTTACTTGCTTTTCCACCCGGCTTAACCAGTTTTGCTTAACCAGTTCAAATTGCCTTTGCTGTCTTCTGAACACTTCCCTCTCCTTCCCCTCTCCCCAAGGATCTAAAATTTGTCCTTTCTTGCCACCATGTCTTTAATTATTTTTTGTCTTCAACCGCTTCATCAGGCTCTCTTATCCACGCTACCTGTTGCCAACAGAGGAAGGTGGTTTTTGAGAATGCTTGGCTTTAGTGTTCAAACAACTACTGTTCTAAGCAAAAATTCTGTCTTTCTGCATCTCTGGCCTGGAACCAGCTCAGAATAGAGAGAATTCATTAAGCTGGAAAGTTCTAGGAAATAACTCTTAGAACAAATACGAGCAGCATTTTGGAGCAAATTGGAGAGGATTTTGAAAAGAACAAAGAAGTTTTAGATGTGTGGAGTATCCCCTTCAAATGTAAAATCTCTGCTCTAGATTGAAGTTACGATTTCACTGTACTTTCCAGGAAAGAGATGAATATTGCTAGTATATAATATGATCAAATAGTGTACATGTTCCTAGTTTTACTATTGGAAATTAATGAATTGCTTTGGCCGAGATTTTTTAAATAAATCTGAATTAGTCATACAGTAAGATTGGAGTATTGTGGCCACTCTGATTACATATTCATAAAATTGCAACAAAACAAAGTGTCATCTGAAAGTGACAAGTGTTTGGCAATGTTAATGTGATACAATGTTCTCAAACTTGTATCCACCAGTTGCAATTAGTTTTTAACCATACAGTTAAGCATGGCACAACTGACTATTGTCTGAAGTCTGTCCTCCTTGTAAGAAAGATTCACTATAGAGTAGGTTTTGAGAATATACTTTGTTAAATATTAAGATGACTCGTGAGATTTGGTTATTGCTAGCTTTTTAGCTGGCCGTGTTTCACTTGGCCTGGAAAGAAAAACCCATACATCCAGTTAACAGACAGGAGGAGATACTGTGGAATTGAAAAGCATCTGGCTAGAATTTCCTGTTAGAATGTTCAGACCAGATGCAATTTTTATGGTTTCAGAATAAACAGTATAGATAAGCAGTATGCAGGACAGTAAGATGCTCTGCTTCCCACTGTGAATACTTCAGGTAGATCCATAATGCACTTTGTGGATTACTTCCAGGTCTTCCTTTTTCATTAGGGAGCATCCTTATGATAGATGAGATGAATTTATGCAGCAAGACAACTGCACAGTAGCTTCTGTTTTTTTGTTGTTTGCTCGGTTGGGTTTTTTAATTAGTGATGCAGTGTTCAGGTTTGGGGTAGAAGTATTTTTATGCCTGCATTTAAAAATATCTTTCAAGAGTTGGATTAATAAGCTAAGAAATTAGATTCATCATTTGATTTGCATTGTTTGTACCCATAGGGAAAAGGTGGGGCAAAAACTCTTATGAACACTATCATGCAATTGAGAAAGATATGCAATCACCCATACATGTTTCAACACATTGAGGTAAGACTGACAGGTTTGATTGTGAGAGTTGTTGTTATTCAGATGGCTAACATAATAGAAAACTGCTGTTGAACCATATGTTTGTGGGGTAGGACATCTCTCCACATCATTTGTGCTGAAAAGGACACGTTTGAAAAACACGATCATTACAGTCCCTTATTTTTAGAAACAAATGGACCAACTGCCAGCTTTTTATTGGTAGTCTGAAGTCTAATTTTAAAGCATTTAATCTTGTGGAGACACTGTCTTTTAAAAAATGAAGGTTTTTTGTTTTTTTTTTAAATTTAAGACATTCCAGAACAATTTAATTTCTACTTAGACCTAATTTATGATGTAGAGACACTAGTTCAAAATGCCCTGTGTACGATCTTTATAACTAGGAAGCTACTGATCTCTTACAGTATCAACCAAAATGGTCCTATTCTATCCACCTTGTTTTTTCAGAAAAAATGTACTGTCTATATAGCATGTTTCATTTGGACCCAAAGTACATAAATATAATAATATATCTGGAAAGATAGAAAGTGTCATAAATATCTGGAATTTGGCTGGCCATATTTATAAATGAATAATTAAGTACCTACCATAGTGTATTATCAATGTAATTTTCACTCTTTGTTCTCTTGTATGCTAATTACTTGAGTAGTTTGCAAATGGATCTTCCAATAATTAATATGCATTAATTAGGTTCTACTGCATTTGTAATCTGGTAAAGTGTATGCTGACAGAAGTTACTTTTGCAAACCATGAATTTCAAATAATAGTAGTACAGGAAAACATTAAGCAGCACTGCTGCTACAAGGTGGATTCCAAAAGTAAGAATGTAATAGAACTCAAACCCCTGTGCACATATATTTAATTTAATTGATATAAGAATGCGTAATTTTGGGTTACTGTGTAGTTTGTGATAATCTGTTTATTGCTTATAACTCTGCAGGAGTCCTTCGCTGAACACTTAGGCTACTCAAATGGTGTCATCAATGGGTAACTCTTTCAGTTTTTCCTCCTGTTCATGATGTTGTATTGGAAGTAATTTACCACATTCTTTTTGTAGAAGATACATGCTAACGAACAAGCAGTTTATGGAAAGGCAGAGGAGGCACAGGGCACAGACTTAAAGCATATTATCTTCAGCACTAGAAGTGTTATAGGAGCTTTTTATGACCCTCCATCTCTTTGAGGAGGACAGGCAGAGAAGATTATAGAGTGATGTATTCCTTTCCCCTTAGTTTGAAATATCTTAGATACTATCTGAAATGCATTGGAATGAGTCTTCAGAGATATCAGTTGGGATTTTCTTCTCTTCCTTGTTACTTTTGTTTTCTGCTTTTCTCTCTTTATTCCAAATTAAAGTAGCATTTCTTCCATGATTTGAAATGAAATAGGTTTAAATTGTTCTTGGCACTTTTTTGAGCAAATTTCTGGAAATGGATGTTTTCTAAAGGAAAGGTGTATATCTTCCACCTTAGCCCCTTCCAGTTCAGGTGTTAATGACAATTCTTTTTTTTCCCTTAACTAGTATACCAGACTACTTGTCTCCTAAAGAGTTTAGTCTTTTTCTGATTATGTATGTATGCATATCAGAAGGCCATGTATCTTGAGGACTTAAGTATACTGTTGCTAAATGATAAATTGTGTTTTGAGAGTACAGACTCAAGGTTAGAAGAAAGTTATGAGAAATTTGTTTTGAAAAGCATGTTACTGTGATGCTGATTTAGACATCCTGTTTACTTTTATTCATTTTCTCAGTTATGACTTGAATTTCAGTGCTAAGATTCTGTTTTGCAGTTCATAGCTGACAGAAGAGCAGCTAATCAAGGCAACTACAGGACTACTAAAGTTATATGGCTAAAGAGTTTATCCTCTGTCAAACTCCTCCTGTTATCTCTGTATATTAGTTCAGTTTGGAACATTTCATTTTGATGTGCATAATAGTTGAGTGGAAAGGGAATTGTTTCTAGCACGTGCCTGATGAACACAACTTACAGCTGCAGTAAATGCCAGTTGAAAGCAAAACTAGCAGGTGAATGTCTTAACTGATAAAATGCTTATCTAGCTGAGAAATAATGGGGGTTTTGATAAATAATGAAACAGAATTGAGTTTCATAAAGGAAGATATTCTTTGTGGTTGAAAGTCCACCCAGTTTTTGTAATTGAAGAAAAGTCCTTTCCAAAGAGGAATTCACAAGGGTACTTATTTTTTTATTTTAATCAACATACACAATTTTAAAGAGAGCAAAGTGCTATTAGTCTTGCTTATATTAAGTAAATGAGTCTCTCCATTATACTCTGACATAATAATGACTAAAAACTTTTCTAAATGCGGGCTCATTCTGGCATTTACTGTGCTTTTTCTCTTCAACAGAGCTGAACTTTATCGGGCCTCAGGGAAGTTTGAGCTACTCGATCGTATTCTACCAAAGTTACGAGCCACTAACCATCGTGTGCTTCTTTTCTGTCAAATGACATCACTCATGACCATTATGGAAGACTACTTTGCCTTTCGAAATTTCCTTTACCTGCGTCTCGATGGTAAGCTAAATGAAAATAAAGGATAAATAAAAAGTTAGGTAGTGGCATGCTTCATTAGTCTGGACATGAGAGACCTGGGTTGTCTTCCTTGTGCCTTCCTAACACACCAGTGCTGTGATATGACTATACAAAAGTGTAAACAGGTTCAGAAAACGATTTGACAAATCCATGAAGGAAGAGTCTGCAAGGGTATTTGTCGTCAAGTTACAGCAGTGGACCCTTAAGCTGCAGCTTACTAGAATTTTCCCTGTTCTTAGGGACAAGATACTGAGCTAAATGTACTTTCGCTCTCTCGGTAGAGTTGATCTTAAGTAATGCTCTGTCTCCATATCTCTTTGACTGTTCTCTTTCATCTATCCAACTTGCAAACCATTTGGTTGAGGGATTGTGTTGATGAACACTCAGGTCTGTTTCTGGAATACAGATTATGTAGAGAATTAATGTTTAGGGGCTGATCTCTTTTTCAAACAAGGTTTAATATCCAAGGACCTAATCAGTTGTCACTGTTTAAGTTGCCTGAAAATATTCTCATGATGAGAGGTGATAATGCCAGTGTTTTGCCTATATTCCAGTGGAATTAATAAATTTATACCTCTTTAAAGTTCGACTGCTGTTCTCCACAGGATAGCTGAATTTCAGTGACAGGTAAAGTAGTTTTTTTTTCTGAATTTCACAGGAAGGTCAGTAGCCTCAATTACTTTATGTGTAGCTATGTTTTATTACCTTTGAATGAAAAGATGGTTTAGAAACATAATGAAATAATACTGAAAATAACTAAAAATAACATATCCCATCTGAGGCTTAAACCTGTTTGGAAGAAATCTCCATTTCAGCCTTTTTCTATATTGATCTCTGCTTCACACTGACCTTCTTAAATATTAATTATTTTTACCTAATGTATTTATCTCACACATTATAGTATTACAGAGGGCCAGCAGCATTTATCAGAATACCTTTCTAATAGAAAAGCAATGATCTAAGAAAAATATAAAGAACAGCATGAATAAAGTGAGAGTTTAAGGTCCTTTTGAATATTCTTTTTACAGCATGTTAAATTGCCTCTTTTTGCTTCATGCTTTATTTGGAAGGAAAAGTAATGTTGAGAACTATTATTTTCCTTTACAAATGTTAATGAACATAAACTTGCAACACTATTATCCTCAAATGTAAAATGGGGTAATGACACTGAGACACAAGTGAACTGTCTCACTGTGTTATAGGATATCTTTGTCAAAACTGGCTGAAGAAGATAGTACTATGCTAACAAAACCCTCCTTGCACCTCTGGTCTGCAGGTGTTTTAATATTTCCATTCAAGAAAGATCAATTATAGTACATTTAAAATGCTTTAAATTACTTTACAGCATGTATTTTAAAATTAATTCTTTTTCATGATAGAATGTCTATGGCAATATGCAGTATGGTAAATTCAGCTCCGTGTTTTCTTTAAGGTTTTACAGGTAATTCATTAAATTAGTGAGATGAACCCTTTTTTCTTCTTTTCCAGTTTTGTGATGACAGATACCTTCCATGTTGGAATGTAATATATAGGTAGATTCTATCCAGCTGCCTTCTCACACAGTGTTTTCTACCTATGTCATGTGCTTCTTCAGAGAATGGGTTTCTGCGAGCCCACATTTTGGCTGTGTGATTCTAACTGGGTCTGGCTGGGACAAATTTAACTTTTCCTTCTAGCAGACCATGTAATGCTGTGCTTTGCATTTGTGGCTAGGCAGTCTTGGTTACACACCAGTGATAACACTCCAGTGTTTTGGCTGTTGCTGAGCAGTGCTTGCACAGTGTCAAGGCTTTTTCTCCAAACCACCCCTCCGCCCTCAAGGCCAGTAGGCTGAGGGTGAGCGGGGAACTGTCTGGGACAGCTGACCCAAACTGGCCAAAGGGGCGTGCTCAGCATTAAAAGCTGAGGGAAAGGAAGAGGATGCAGGGACATTCCTCATTACAGCATTCATCTTCCCAAGCAATCATTACGGGTGCTGAGGCCCTGCTTTCCAGGACCTGGCTGGACATCTGCCTGCTGATGGGAAGTAGTAACTAAATTCCTCTTCTTGCTTTGCTTGCATGCACAGCTTTTGCTTTTATTAAACTGCTTCTATCTCAGCCCAGGAGCTTTTCCTTCTTATTTTCTCCCCCTGTACTGTTGAGGAGGGGAGTGAGGGGCAGGGAAGGGGTGTCTGGCAGCTGGCTGGGGTCAATCCACTATAGTAATAGAAAAACTTCATCTTCTGTACATATGTACCTGAACAAAAACAGCAGACTTTCTTTGGCTTTCAGTTAGAGACAGAAATGTAAAAAAGATAAAGCAGTGGACCAGACTAAGGTGATCCAATTAGACTGTTGTTGAAGTACATGACATTCATCCAGTCACCAGAGTGCACTGGGCTTGGCTTTTGCTTAGAACTTTGTCTACATTTTCACCATGATTGAATTCCTTGCATGCTTTTCCTCAACCATTGTATGCTATCACCCTCAAGATAGGACATTTTAAGAATTTTCAATCCTTTCACATGAGTTATGACTCTGAAGGCCAACACTGACATTTTGATAAATCTCTATGTAAGTAACTGTTAATAATACTTAGATGCTGTTGTGGCCGGAAGGCATTAATCAAAACTGGAGCTCTCTTCTGTTTGTGTGTAGTAGCTTCAACTGAATTTTATGAGAGTCATAAAAAGGTACAACAATATTAGCCAATGTTTTAAAGTCCACTTTGGAAATGTGAAAAGAAATACTTAAGAGAGGTATTTAGATGTCCGCCTCTTAGATGTGATTAGGCAGTTGACCAAAACATTCATGGCCAGTGTTTATTTTGTATTATGAAAAATGTGGCAGAGATGGCAAAGAACAAGTGAGCTAAAATTTCCTTTTCACATGTACCTTTAGCAACTGACATTGTATTTCTATTATTTCAGTTCACATCTTTGTTACAGGATATTTTTTTTTTTTATTTCTTTTCAGGCACAACAAAATCAGAGGATCGAGCTGCTCTGTTGAAGAAGTTCAATGAACCTGGGTCACAATACTTTATCTTCTTGCTGAGTACAAGGGCTGGAGGGCTTGGCTTAAACCTCCAGGCTGCTGACACTGTTATAATCTTTGATAGTGACTGGAATCCTCACCAGGTTAGCGAATTCATGATGCATTTTGGGTTGCTGCTTTAAATTGGGGATATAGCCTGGGGTGAAAGGAATAGACCCAGGTAAGTCATAAAATGCTGCTTTGAGAGGAATTAGTGAAGGAAACAGCTACAATCAGGAAATGTTTTGGTTTGAATCAGTGAAGTAATTTTGTGTTTCTGCATATATTTTATCTGAGTCCCAATGAATCATCAGAGCCTAGGGGCCTTATACACCTGCTTCATTTGTATAACTGTACTCATTCTTTAACCCTTAGAATATTAATAAGTAACTCCCCATTTTGAGTCTTTGGTAGATATGTTGCAATATTTTAGTAAAGGCTGTGCAGAGCGCTGCCTGTCAGGAAATTAGTGGCTGTATGAGTGCAGCAGTCTTGGCCTGAGACACAGAACTTACACTGTTGGTGTGGGTGGGCAGTAGCAAGTACAGATCACCAGGAAAAGGGGGTATCAGACCACTTTGGCTATTTAAAAAGAGCCACAAGAGGTAACTGAAGACTGTCTTTGTCACAGTCTGTCTTTGTGTTTGTCTTTTCCTTATTTTTTTTTTTTTTAAAGATAAGTTAGGTATCTGTGGCAATACATAGCTATGTGTGCATTTTCAGCTATTGTGCAAATATGTACAAATCACATCATAGTCAATGGCCACATGTAAAAGTAAGGGAAGTGAGACTAAAAAGAGTTTGATGTAGAACTTTTAAGGCAGCACTCCCAATTTAAAGCAAGGCTTAAGAAAATCAGTGCAATTACATTTAGAGGTTTTAAAAGCAGCTCAGAGAGCACTTCTTTTTTTGTATTTTTGGTTATCTTTAGCCCACTTTCACAGACTGGTTTAATGCAGAGTTCTGTATGTTTCAACAGTTGGATAGCATAAATCCTTGCAGTATAGTAAAAGTTACAGAATATTTTCTGCAGTATTCAGTGGGCAGATTGCTAAATTACAAAATCATAGAATTGTTTATGTTGGAAAATACCCTTAAGATTGAGTCCAACCATAAATCTAACGCTGCCAAGTCCACCACTAAACCATGTCCCTACGCGCCACGTCTACCCGTCTTTTAAATACCTCCAGGGATGGTGACTTAAGCACTTCCCTGGGCAACCCGTTCCAATGCTTAACAACCCTTTCAGTGAAGAACTTTTTTCCTAATATGCAAGCTAAACCTCCCCTGGCGCAACTTGAGGCTGTTTGCTCTCGTCCTGTCGCTTGTTATTTGGGAGAAGAGACCAACACCCACCTCACTACAACCTCCTTTCAGGTAGTTGTAGACAGTGATGTGGTCTTCCCTCAGCCTCCTTTTCGATGCATGCAGTTTTTCTTCTCCTGCAGATTGGAGTGATTTGTTCATTTTAATGAGCAGTGTGCTACAAGGCGATAACTGGGATGGGGGTGGGTAACACATACATGATGGCATATTTCCAGAAATAAAAACTTCAGTTTCCTCACTTTACCGTTTTCCTGTGCTTCTGAGAATGATTATGTAAACAAATTCATATCATAGCTTCATCTTTACTGTTAATACAAACTTCAAATACAATTTCAGGTTGCAGCAGCTATATCCTATGTAGTGCTTGGGAAGGGAATTGTGGGAGGGAAGAACTAACAACAGTAGCAAAAGCAAGGTTCTGGACTGAAATCAGGAAGGTCATTGCCTGTTTTTTTTCCTCTATGTTAAATTTCTGTGTTGTGAGGTAGCACAAAACTGTGATAGCATTTTGAGGTTAGGTACCCTTCATTTTCTGATATGCTGAAGTAGAAACACATCATTTAATAGGAGTTAATGGATTTCTGTTTTCCCCAAAGAAAATAGGTAAGATTTTGAATTAATAAAAGACATTCTTTACATATGACCTGCAGGGTACTTTTACTTCCACCACTTCCAAGTGCAATCACCTGAACAAAAATAGTTACATTGATTCACAGTCTTGTATATGTGAACTTTCAATCAGGAAGATATTTAAGCTGTTTCAACGCAAAGATTCCAAGTTAAAAGCTGATTCAACAGATCAAGTAATTTTTAGTTAACATGTAAGAACTAGCAATGGCCTTTAGTAGATAAGTTTATGTGTGAGTTTTTTCCTAGTTACTTTGTTGCTTTCTTTTCCTGCATTCAAGGAAGATTTTACTTTAGGGCTAATTCTGGCTTGGAAGGCCATAAGCTTTGAATAGAAGGGAAAAAATAAATACATCAGCCCTTCTCAGTCATTGCACATGGTTTCAAGAAGTTTTTGACTTACTACATTTACTATGTACAGAGCATGTCCATGTTGTTTCCTTTCAGTTTTCCCCCTACCTGGGTCTGATGAAGTTTTAGGTAAGAAAACAGTGAGGAGTGAACTATGTGAATTGTGGTAGACTGTTGTTTGCATATTTCCTTTTCACACCAAAAAGTATTTAGCAATATAATGTCCTTTAAGCAGAGAATGATTTTCTGTAGCACAGTTACAATATAAATCACCCTCTGTGTTCTTTGGCTAATAGGACTTGCAGGCCCAAGACAGAGCTCACCGAATTGGTCAGCAGAACGAAGTTAGAGTCCTGCGACTGTGCACTGTGAACAGTGTGGAGGAGAAGATACTTGCTGCTGCAAAGTATAAGCTGAATGTAGATCAGAAAGTTATTCAGGCTGGAATGTTTGATCAGAAATCTTCAAGCCATGAAAGGAGAGCCTTCCTACAGGCTATATTGGAGCATGAAGAAGAAAATGAGGTAAGATAGTTAGAAATAATCAGTAAGGGATGTTTCAGGAAGTACTGAGTAATTTTTTTTGTCAGTTACAAAGATTGTCATCTCCTTTGAAATTAGAAATGTCATCCTTTTCTTACCATCCAGTCAAAGAAACAACTTCATTTTTCTCTCTTTTTTTGAGTCACAGTAATAGGTTGTCATGTAATGGTTATGATGTAACGGCTATGATTAAATCTTAGTGTAGAATCAGGCATTGTAACTTAAACCCATTCCACCCTTTCATAATTTTGGCAAAAAAATGTATTCAGATGAAGATTTTTTCCAAAACAGATGATAAACCAGTTCTTAAATCCAGTTTATATGTTAAACTAGGCAATCTGATTTTCACTCATGCTGAGCAACTAGTACTACCTAGGTTCAGTCATGAAAGACCCTGCTTACTGTGCTGCTTTTGGATCCTGGGCAAGTGTTAATGTCTGCTTTGATGTGTTTTGGGCTGAAGGCAAGCCAGCAAAATAACTGTTTCTTTCTGGTGCTGTGTCCCACCTGGACTTCTGGTTTCCACTTCCTCTTCAAGAAACAATTAGCTGTTTAAAAACAGCTATCAAGTCTTTATAATAGTGGGAAGTGAGGTTATAGGATCTCTGACTGTATGTCCCTGTCTTTCCAACGTGTTCTTCTCTGGAATTGTGATTGTGGAATGGTGAGCCCCTTCTTTTGCCAGTGTGGTGGTTTGACCCTGGCTGGACGCCGGGAGCCCACCAAAGCCGCTCTATCACTCCCCTCTAACCAGACAGAGGAGAGAAAAGTAAATCAAAAGGCTCGTGGGTCGAGATAAGGACACGGAGAGACCATTTTATCAGTTACCATCATGGGCAAAACAGACTCAATTTGAAAAAAATTAATTTATAATCAATCAAAATCAGAGAAGGAGAGGAAAAAAACTGCTAGATCTTAAAAACCTTCCCCCCACCCCGCCCTTCTTTCTGGGCTCAACTTCACTCCCAGTTTCTCTACCTACTCCCCCCAGCGGCGCAGGGGGATGGGAATGGGGGTTGAGCTCAGTTCATCACACGTTGTCTCTGCCGCTTCTTCATCCTAGGGAGAGGGCTCTTCCCCTGCTCACACATGGGGTCCCTCTCATGGAAGACAGTACTCCACAAACTTCTCCAACGTGAGTCCTTCCCACGGGCTACAGTTCTTCACAAACTGCTCCAGCATGGGTTCATAATTTCCACAGGGTGCAGTCCCTCAGGAGCAGATTGCTCCAGCGTTGGGTCCCCTGTAGGGTCACAGGTCCTGCCAGCAAACCTGCTTCGGCATGGGCTCCTCCCCCCACAGGTCTGCAATGGCTTGCCAGGAACCTGATCTGGTGCAGGCTTCCCACAGGGTCACAGCCTCCTTCCTTTGGGCATCCACCTGCTCTGGCATGGGGTCCTCCATGGACTACAGGTGGAGATCTGCTCTACCGTGGACCTCCATGGACTGCAGGGGGACAGCCTGCCTCACTATGGGCTGCACCAAGGGCTGCAGGGGAATCTCTGCTCCGGCGCCTGGAGCACCTCCTCCCCCTCCTTCTTCACTGACCTTGGTGTCTGTAGGGCTGTTTTCTCTCGCATCTTCTCACTTCTCTCTCCGGCTATCGAGCCATGGCCGGTTTTTTTCCTTCTTAAATATGTTATCACAGAGGCACTTCCACTGTCGCTGATTGGCTTGGCCTTGGCCAGCAGCGGACATAAGGAAAACTTCTAGCAGCTTCTCACAGAAGCCACCCCTGTAGCCCCCCCGCTACCAAGACTTTGCCACAGAAACCCAATACAGCCTGTCACTGCAGACTCTTCTTTTCATGTGAACAAAATCTAGCATTTGGATGAAAGCTGCATTTGGGAGAGAGTGTAGAAATGTATTACTTACACTGAAAATACACCAAAAAAATCCCATTCTGTAATGACGACTCTTTCCAACCCTGGAAGTATCCTGTACTGGTTCAAGATGCAGAGATTTCAAGCCTAATTTTGCCTCTGAATATGCCTTGTATGTCTGCATATGGTGCACACTGGAAGAAAAGAAGATTCCATAGTCCGTGTTTCATAGGCATCCTTCATTACGTGGTGTAAAGTTTCAAAGACCAAGGAGTTTACTTCTTCAATAGTTAAACCTTTTGTGTAAATGGTTTGCCTTGTTGTGCATGTAGAAAAAGCTAGTACATAATTAAGATAGAATTTTGTATTGTTGCTTTCTTATTTTTCCTAAGAAATGAGAGTGACAAACAGTTTTATCAGTAATTGTCTTTTACTTAGGGTGTGAATGTAGGAATGGCATGATGTACGTGTACCATTTTTTATTAAGTAAAACTGTAGTTCTCAAGCAGCCAACACCATCTCTAGGGGTAGATAGATGGAGTGTGTAACCAAAAAAAATTTTAAGTAAGCCTGTGCATTTGTTTTTAAAATTGACATGACTGTGTTATGTTTTCAAAGCCCTAGAAAATATTTAGCTGAAAATGTTTCAAAAGTCAGGACTGTAGTTCAGGCCTACTTGACACGCCTTATTTCATAGATGACTTCAGAGCAATCTGCTTCTTGTGTGTTGTTCAAATGCACTTGGTCTGCCATCCTGAAGCAAGCACAGATTTAACCAAGGTTTGCTTACCATAACCCAGCATCAGTCTATGAAGCAAGCATTGGTATTGCGGTCTGTCTCCTAACAGCCAGACTGAAGCATTCAAGTAAAATTTCTTTGTGAACAGAAACTTGGCAAAACTTTGCCTAAACACTGAAACTGCTGAGGGAGTAAAAGGGATTGAATTTGCACCATCCTGCACTGAGCAGCCTTGCTTCTTCATTGCAACAGCACTGGAAAGAAAATTTGAGTATCAAATGAGGGATTGACAAGAAAAAGTGAATCTCTGAGTTAAAAGTTATTAATGTCAAAACAACTTTGACTTGCAAATACGGACAAACACATCTAATAAAGAGACTGTTTAGTGACCACGTAGTTAAATATTCCCATGCTAAGCATGCTTTACACTTCCATATCAAAGCTTTTCACACTTGTATGTAGAGCACCATATTCTATTTGTACTTTCCTCAGTTTTCATAAATTCAGCATAAAAACTCCCCTTGTTTTCCTTTCTTCTTTCCTCTAGTTTTTGCTCTGTTTTTTATTTTAGCATTACTAGATAAAGCAAATAGGTAATTTCTATGTATTTAGAAAGCTCTATTAGAATAATAGGAATGTATGACAGGTAATTTGAAGTAACTTGTTCATGGAGGCATTTTTTGTTGGCACTGGTTTTTGATTGGCAACAGGATTATTCAGACTTAACCACAGATGATGCAGACACTGTTTATAATTTCTGCTGTGGGATCCT
Source organism: Egretta garzetta (assembly GCF_000687185.1). Taxonomy (NCBI): domain Eukaryota; kingdom Metazoa; phylum Chordata; class Aves; order Pelecaniformes; family Ardeidae; genus Egretta; species Egretta garzetta. The sequence goes on from NW_009260129.1 coordinate 649,802, forward strand.
TTGTTTTTTTTCAGGTCACAACTTGCTCTATGAGATGATAGGAAGCATGCGAAACTTCACGAGGGTCACATTCTCCACTGATCATAAAAGAAGGGATCTGTACTTTTTTTTTTTTTTCTCTGTGTGTGTAACTATGTAACTTCCTTTTCTTGAATGTTGAAGGAGCACTGACTAGAAGTGAGAAGAGCTAGCTCTCTGTCACTTTCCCAGTTGCTCTTTTCATGTCAAAATTTCAATTATATGTACATTAAGGTACAGAGGTGTTCACTGGAAGTTGCATTAAGAACTGTTATTTTTTTCTGAGGTGTAGAAGTCTTCCCAGTGGAGGGAAAATAAGGTGTGTGCATGTAGATAAAGGCCTATTCTGTTTATTTCTGGGAAAAAAGAAAGCTACAGAATGTTAGGTTTTTGGGTTCTATATGCAGCATTCTGTACTCTCATTTCATTGAGTACAAAACATGAGTTTTCTTGAGAAATTCTAGGTCTTTTGCATACTGTAACATAGGTTCAGTAAGCTATGTGCAGGAACCAGTCTGTAGTTTTATTGTTTCAATTGACCTGTTGTCAGATTTGAAATGTCATGTGCTTTCAAAATAATTCAGGGAGGGAAACCAAACATTGCGGACTCTGATTGTGTTAAAATTGGTATCATAGCTCTTCAGCTTTAACATTTTTAGTTGAATTCTACAGTTCTAAATTGTTTTTCCAAGGGCTGTTTCTGTTTTTATGAAATAGTTCATTTTATCTGAAGTCAGAGGTTCATACCTCAATTTGTAAACAGGTAATGT
>NW_009260129.1:650626-696553 GCF_000687185.1 Egretta garzetta
TAACCAGGACTGTTTCATTCTCCTTGCTTTGACAGCAAAGACCTCACAATGCAGAATGGTATTTCTGAGGGAGTACTGTAGAACAGCAGAACGGAAATGCATATATTTTAACTGAAGCACTAACTGTGCTTCTGACCCAGGAAAACCACAACCCAAAATTTCCTGGTTACGTATTTGCTCATTTCCTCATTCTCAATTTATGAAGGTGGTAATAAGTCCCAATCTTCTCTCTAATTATGTCTATTTTGCGTTACTTCTGAATCACTTAACACTTTAAAAGTTTTAGTTTCATTTTGAGTGTTTCGCACGTGTCATGACAGAAGGAGGGTCAGTGCAACACTGACCTGATGGAGGCTGTTGCTTCAAGTTGCACGTAGTTTCTTTCTAATACCTTTATCCATCTGTGTCACCAGGAGGAAGATGAAGTTCCTGATGATGAGACTCTGAATCAGATGATTGCTCGACGTGAGGAGGAATTTGATCTCTTTATGGTAAGGATGATATGATCATAATTAGAATATCTTCTCTAGTGTTTTTAATGAAGGCCTTAACCTTTTGTCATTCAAATTTTGGAAAATTTTGTTGGAGGAATAGGCTTTATTTACTTGCATTGTTTATCTGAGGAAAGAAGCATAGTCTACTTAGGGTTCCTCAATGACAGATAGACTTCAGAGAGCCTTGCAGACAGTGTGGTGGAACAGTGCCAATCTGGAGGAAGAGTCTAGCATGACCTGAGAAATTTACAGTGCAAAACTGATAGTCACTGCTAATTCTACAACATGCTTTTATTTTTCAACATTTCTTCTAACTTTTGGGCTATGATATCAGCAAGGACAACTACAGAAACTTAACAAGATAGTAAATCAGTAGACTGGCAGTGATGTTTTCTTTCTGAGTTAACTGGGGTTTGATGATGGTTTTGTCAAGGTCCCAGTCAGCTGCATCTCTGCTGCTGCAACTGTTGAACAGTTACCGAAGTAGACCTAGTGACAGTGGTTCAAATGAGAGCAACTATTTTTTATTAGTACTTCCCTTTTTCTTAGTTCTGCTACAACACTGATACAATAATTACTGAAGTGTCAATGTAGGCATGGCTTTTGCCTTTTAGTGTGTGTACCATGTGAGGATTGCTGGAGGACCTTTGAGAGCACCGACACAGCAACAGGAGAATACTTAAGTACTGAAGGTGAAACACTATCCCCTGTAATTCTACAGAGGCTGCTTTGTTCTGCAAATGGAACAAGCCAGATGCTCATATGTACATGAATGAAAGTGTATCAGGTGGTATCCACAGAAACAACCATTGATGGGACCACAACTTCTGCTCAAGGATTCATCTGTAAAACTTGGCTGTTACACAGTGTGCAGGGGCCCTTTTTATATAAGTGACAGTTGTTCGGGTGCACAGTTGGTAAAGGCCATATTTCCCCACACCGCAGTGCCTTTTGTCATTGCTGACTTGCCAATTTAGTCCTTCTGAGCTAAGTTTCATTTAATGTTATCTCAGAAGAACTGAAATCCCTAAAGCTAGGCTGCACAGGAAATGAGTGCTTACAGACACCTGTTTTGTTAAACTTTCCTTCAGTGATTGGGGTGTAAGGAGATTTACATGACAGAAATCAAGAGGCAAAAACTCAAAAGGAATAATTTCAGCCAAATTACTGGCTGAAAGTACCCTGAGTTCTGTGAAAGCAGATTTGGTGCTGGAAAAAGCTTCTCAGTACTTCTCCTTCAGACCCAGAAGGCAAGAACTAATCCATGGATTCAAAGTAGCTGATGAATTCATGTTTGCTTGCAGGAAATTTGTACAACTTCATCTTTTTGGATTAAGTTTGAAGGCTATTAAGAGACATTCAGTAAAACAGTTGAGGACCTAGAGTGAAGACAGTTTTAGCACTGCATGGGCTCGACTTAACGGTTTTCATATTAATTTACATGAAAGTTTTCAAGGGAGATTGAAGAGCTGGTAGTAGGTAATGAAAATTTGGAGATGCAAAGCTAATGTGCTTTGAAAGCCAGGGGTTTGAAAGTACTTAAGATAGAAACAGTGAAGTTAAATATTAATGGCTAAGAAATAATTTTAATTGTTAATAAAGAATTTGGGTTTCATTTTAGTAAAATGTTTAATTATAAACAAAAAGTCTGAAAAACAAGTTTGTCAGTTGGTTGCTTGTCTTCTTTTTATCAATATTTTAGGTCTTGCATAGCCAGATAAAGAGCACAAATTTAGGTTTGTGTTCTTGTTACCTCAGTGATACCAGTGCTGTCTCATTCCCTCTGTTAAGGTTGTGCAGATGTAGTCAGAATTCAGCAAACTGCAGTATCCAAGAAAAAATGTGTTTTCATTTGTTCATTTGCTTAGAGGTGTAAAAGCACGTATTTTGCTTTTAAAGCAAGCAATTCCAAAACAATAGGCAAGAATGCAGATAGGTTCCTTGAGAAGCTGTTCTGTGGTCACTTTTCAGGTTAGAAGTATTCTTTGGCATAAATCCTGAGATGTAGCTGTGGAGCTAAATACATTGTTCAGAAGGAGGATGTGTGCAAGTGGACTTTGTTCCCCTTGACTTTTAGAGGCTCCACATATATAACAATAGGTAAAAAATCTAGATAGCCTCAAACCACACACTGTCCTGCTTTTGCATTCATTGCAAATGGTGGCACTTCATCACATACCAAAAAGGTTTCGAAAATATTCAGAAAAAAGTCAGTGGTTCAATGTGATCTGTAGAGCTCTTGTATTTTATTATAGCATGCTTCAACAAATCTTACTATTCCTACTTTATCAGTTACAATAAAATAAGGTATATCTGGTTTAGAAATACATGTTTTGGTAAGACACGGGAAGATTCAACTAGAGGTTTCCCAGAGATAGAAGTGGATTGAGTAGTATTCTAAGAAAAAATAAATGGCTATTTGTACCTCTTAAATCTCAGTTTAACTGCGAGTATCTTTAATTTTCCTTCCCAAGCACTTTTATTTCAGAAAACAGCTATTACAATATACTACCTTAGTGTTCAGTCTTTGTCTTAGAGATGGAAACATGGTCACGAGGGGGGAAAAAAAGATGTTTCAGCATTCACTTCATGTCATTATAGTATGATGTCCCTGACTTCACTTAAGTTCTCTGCCAAATAATAAAGAAATCTATCCCATCTATCCCATTTGGGCCTTCCCTCGGTGCAGCTTGCTGGTTGTCAAGTTAGCCATAAACAAAGTCACATGTCTGGCTTCAATGAAACATTTTTTGAAATTAATTCAGATTGAATGCCATGTTCTTTAAAAGGTGAAATATGGAAGTCTGCTATAAAAACCTAAAGGCTATACAGCCCGTCCATCATTGCCTGAGGTAATGAAGAATGGGGAAGACCAACATGTATTTATAGTTGCTCCTTGAATGTAGTTGGACCTGCAGAGTGAAGACACGCATCTTACATTCTGCTTTTCCCTGAGTTTAGAAATCAGATAGGGCACCAGACAAGGTGATGAAGACCACTTTGTAAGACACTGTGTCTGAGGTGGTATTTTCAGAATGCTTGTATTTGAGAAGTGCCAAGATGAGAGAAGATTAAGCATATTCAACAGTGCCATCATTAAGCCTCAGTTAGTAAATTTGGCTGGATTTAAGCTGCCCCTACAGATAGATAATACCTCTGAATTTATGCATGTCTGTGTCTTGGCTAGAGGTGTAAAAGGATGATGTGTCTAATTGGCATCCTGTGTAAGTGCAGCATCATGCACACAAGGGAGCAGTTTGCGCATAATTGAGAATGCTTTTTACAAATGTTTACTGGCCAAAGCAGTTGGCCTGTTCTGATGCTACAGCCGGTTCTGGTGCCGATCTATTTATATTAGTTTTTCAAATATGAAAATTAAATGCTCAGTGGCCACCTGTTTGTTTTCTCTGCTTAGCAACTGATTACTGAGTGTTTAAGTACTGTACTACTCTTCAGAAGGCCTGTTTGAAAAGGCTATTCATATTATCTGACTTGGGCTACTTAAAAAAAATAGGAGATTGACAGGACCATGGGAGCCTAGGTCAGCATATAGTCAATAGATAGAGGTGGATGCTTCTCTGGGAGGATTACAAAGCACCTCACTGATGAGTCTACAGTAGGTTATGGGACTGTATCCTGAGTATCCCTATCTGTTTTCTGAGGTAATTGCTCACCACACTCGAAATTAATTTATGTGATTACTTCAAATTCAGCTTAAAGTCTTAACATTACCTTCTAATGTTCTTAACATTTGTCCTAATCTTATCTGGTATTTTTGTATGTGTTTTGATTTTTGCCTAGTACAGCAGTAAGATTAGGAAAAATTCAGTGGTTTGAGGATGTTGGCTTTCTGGCAAGCTTTTCTCTGAATTTCTTAAGTCTCTCTCTTGATTCTTTATTTCTAAAATCAGCTTTTACACTTTCTTGTTCTGATAATTTAGACTCAGAAAACTAGTGTGTTCCCAGATACTCTTTTTAGTTACATAATAACACCTTATGGCAGTGTTGTCAAGGAATGATTAATACTTGCAGATCACAGTTCTGAATACAAAGAAACCATAAAACCTGTGCAAAAAAGGAAGAGAGTTGTTTAACACAACAAAACACGTGTTCTTGTGATCTGCTTTGTATCACTTAGCTGCTGTGTTGTCTCAGTTACTTGGCTGAATATTAAGCATCAAGTGTAGCTTTTTCTTTTTATAGTTCCATTTTAGAAGTTTTTAAAACTATCATGGAAGGGAAATACTTGTGAAGGACTTGGTTTAAAGTTTCAAATATCATTAGATAGCCAGGAATTTCCATGGTTCATTTAGTATTTGCCCTTAAAATTTTTTTGTCCTTTCCTAACTGCCATTGCAGCGCATGGACATGGACCGTCGCAGGGAGGATGCCAGAAACCCCAAGCGTAAGCCCCGCTTGATGGAGGAGGATGAATTACCATCCTGGATTATTAAGGATGATGCTGAAGTTGAAAGGCTTACGTGTGAAGAAGAAGAAGAGAAAATATTCGGAAGAGGATCCCGTCAACGCAGGGATGTGGACTACAGTGATGCTCTCACAGAGAAACAATGGCTGCGGGTAGGTTGTCCCTTTTTTTGGTTTGGTTTTTTTTTTACAGCTGGGGCTTTTTTATCTTTGAAGACTGCACAGTTTCACCAGGGAGAGCACAACATTGTAGTTAAAGCCTAAATATCCTTATTACCCAGCTTTTGCTGCTGTGTTGAAGGTGTAAGTAAGTTTTAAGCTGCATTGCTGAAACTTAAAACGGTGTTACTAAATGGTGAGTCAGGGCTATGATAGCTTTCTATTGCAACTGTTCTGTTGCCATGAATCTTGTCCTATTTATTACATCTTAGACACTTTCCTAAGTGTCATGTTTAAATTATATGAAGAATTCTTTTACAGTGGAGAAGACCAGTGATTAGTGTATACTACAACTTTCTGTGCTGCAGAAGCTTAATTTTATTAATTTTTTTAATAACTGAATTTAACCCTTTTAAGAATTTGGAAACTTTCACATTAGTCTTCTCTCATGCTGTTTCATTTCCAAGTCCTGAGCATTTCTTGGCTCCACTGAGATCAAAACCCTTGAATAACTGATACAAGAATTTAAGACCTGAAAGTAAAGATTCTAAACTTAACTCAAACCAAATATGTGATTTTGTTCTACCTGAGGGTTCTTGCCGTTCTGTGAAATGTACATCTAATGAATTCTAAGGCACGTGCCTTTTCAGAATGGTAGTAACAGGGTTGGTGAGAAGGTGAGGATTGATTGTTGGAAAGTCTTTTCAAAACCAGGAAATTTGATAATGTTACGATTTCCAAAACATATAGATAAAGTATTGTATGTGTAAAACTAGTCTACATGGTTTGACAGAGTAAGTTTCATCACATAGTAATTACAGACTTAATGCCAACATGAATATACAGCATAGTTTTTGTGTATAATTTGCTAAAGATAGGTAGAAATCTTACCTACTTCAGTTGCAAATGTGATGTTTGTGGGAGTGTTTTGTGCAATAGTGTGCTAAGAGCTCATCCAGATTCTGCTGCTCGGTGTAAAGCTTAGGGGAGCAAAGGTTTGAATTATACATCAGCTGTAAATCTAAACAAGTTTGTGAAACTACAGGAGCTTGATATGTGACATTTTCAAGTAGTCAGTGGAGAAGAAAGACCTAGAAACATAAACTCCCATCTGGATTCTTGAACATTTGCCCTTTCCTATGGTGGAAGTGCTTGCACTGTAGTATACATCTACTCAAGGTCATTTTAAGCTAATTATTATTAATGATGCAATACTCAGGCTCTGGCAACATAGAAGTTAGCTTCCATATGCATGTTTTGGGTCTTGAGTTGGCTTTGCTACTTGTGTTAAGCACTTCACTGACAGAAATGGCAGCCTTAAAAAAATCATCTAATCTATCTTCCTTCTCAGGGCGGAATCACCCAGTCCTGTGTCCTTTATAATAGATGTTCACCTGATGTATTCTTCAAGGCCTTCTCTAACAGTGAATTTAGAACTCAACAGGGGAATGTATTTAACTGTATGGCTTTCCCTTACATTTTATCTGAACTTTCTTGTTGGATTTTAAGCTAATTACTTCTTGTTCTAATCACTATGGTCATGGAGAACAGGCTGCTACCTTTTTTTTTTTTAACATTTGTTTATGTCATAGGAGAGTTGTTTCCCTGTTCAGTCAATTCTTAAGGTTAGCAACCACTGCTCATTCCTGTTTTCTAGATCTCTTGATTGTTTTCACTGATTTCCCCTAGCTGCTCTATGAGTGACTGACATCTTCCTGTAAGTTTGGTCAAAAGCAGACATCAAAATTCCATGTGCAGCCTCATTTGAATAGGGAGGAGGAGTTATTTTTCATAATTTCTGGCATACTTATACCTCATGATCCAGTATTTTATTTTCTTAACAGTAAAGGTATTGACGTGCATAAAATTTTTGATCCAATATAAGCCCTTAATCCTTTTCTGTGGATCTACTTCCTGGCCAGTTTTTCAGAATCGTGTTTTGGGTAGTCGATCTTTCCTTCCTAGTAAGAGGATTTAGCATATGCTCTTGCTGAATGATATCCAAATTTTCTTCACCAAAATTTTTCTGAATTTTAAGCCTGTCTCCAGGTGAACTTCTGGTCAGCCTGGTGTCTTTGGAGATTCATTAGGCACACTTTATATTCTGTCTTCCCAAAGACACTAAAACCACTGAAAAGCACTGGACCATTTGATAAAGAACCATTTAAGACTATTCTAAAAACAATTTCTTACCCATTGCCATTTACTTGATAGAAAGTATTTTCATTGTTTGTTTCTGAGACTGTTGTGTAAGGCCAGGTCAGAAACCTTGATAGTCAAGTTGGTACATATACTACCCCTTTTTCAACATGACTTGTTATTCTGTTTAGAAAAACTAGTTCCCCTCCTCCTCCATATTGGGTTGTTAAGCATGTTCTCAAATTAGCTAAGTTAAAGCTAAGTCAGATTGCTTCACAGTGCATTGCAGTCACTACTGTGACTGTTGCATACGTATTTTAACTTACGCTTTCAGGTGGACTTGAGATTGTGTTGAAACAAATGCAGGTGTAGGAACTACTAATACTTTTTAGACTCTTTATTCAGAGGTATTGTATTTATAGTGTAACACTGCTTATGCAGGTTCAGAATAAAAAGTCCTCTTCATTGTGTGAATACTGAAATTGAAGTCAAGTTTTATTAGTTTTTTCGTGATCTTATTTTCCTCATGTGTGTGTGAGTTCTTTGTCACACCCATTGGCCTCCCACCACCACCACTTATGTCTTCTTCGAGAATTTAAGTCTTTTTCTGTAATAACATCTTAGAAGATTGTAGAAAAAGCGGTAATAATCTTGTACTGTGATTTCAAGAGAATCTTTAACTATATAAACATAGAAAATTGTGGTAGATAGTTTATAAGCATTTGTATCTTGTGGCTTTGTCACTGTAACTTGTAAGGTAACAGTATTGTGCATATTGCATGAAAACTTTGAATTAATCATTTCATGTTAACTTGGATGCAGTGTACTACTTATATCATTAAAACTGGAAAAAATAGAAAAGCCAGTAAGTTCTGAATTATGAATGGTACTTTAATTCATAAGACATCCTTTTACCCATGTTCTGTTTCATGCCACTTTCCAAAGGTAACTATAGATACTTCTATTTTTATAGCAGTGTTACAGAAGAATGAGATTTATTTACCAGCAGCAAGGGATGCCCCTCATTTTTTCTCTTGCTATGGCTGCTGTTACAGCTTTATAGCTATCTTCTCATGGGGTTTTCTGCAGTAAAACTTTGCATTTCTGACTAATAAGGTGGTTTCATGGTATTAATACCCAGTCCTCAGCTGTGTCTTTTTCTTTATGTGTCTTGGGGAAGTTGACTAGACCTCTTCTTCTCTGAGGAGTTTTGCCTCAGTCAGCAGCCACAACTCAGACTGTGGAGATCAGCTACTTGTTCCTTTTCAGTTAGACCCTGACCCCTCTGCTGATGCACCCAACACTGAAGAGTCTAGTTAATGTCATGGCAGATCATGAGGGGGTCTGCCATACACCTCAGGGTCTGTATGCACGCTTGTATACTGACCAAGTATGTCAGCTCCCTCCTTGCTAGGGTTCATGTACCTGAGTTGGGAAGCAGGAGACAAAATAATTACAGAAGCCAAACCTATGGACATATGCAGTGTTTAGTGAGATTGTGTTGCTGCCCTGAACAACCCGTAATTCAGTAACAGCAGCTTCTCAGGGAAGCTGTAAGACACAAACAGGCTTCATCACTAGCTGTCGCTGCAGCCTGCTGTTCTGTAACTGTTGGCATGACAACCATATTTCCTTAAAAAAAAAAAAAACAACCAAGACAAAAAAAAAAAAAAAAACCAACCCAGGAAGGAGGAGTTTGTTTCCTAATCCTATGAAGCATTTGTATTCTGGAAGTATTTCATGCTCTAGCAGATTCTATCCCTGCACCATTTTTAACAGGACTGCAAAATACTTTGTTGGATACCGTGGCAGATTATTTTCTAGAGGGGTCATCTACTAAGGACTCCATTGCTTTGGGCAGGATTCAAGAATCAGAGGATTTGTTTGAGTAGTTGCAAGACTCTTAAGACAGTTGCACCTGGATTCAGCTTCTCATTCAGTTTAATTGCTGGCTAGGTGACATGAATAAAGTTTTATACCCTAGTTGTGCCGCTCATTTGAAATAGCTTTGCATGTTTGCCAGGGAAACGTATTTGAGTCCAAGGTGGACAGCATCTTGTTTATTCATGCAGACATGCAACAGTCAACTATTGTGGACTATTTGTTTTGCTGATGTAAAAATTGTAAGTGAAATTCAGGCATTTGGTCTGTAATTAGTCAATCTTATTTAAATTTAAAGAAGACTGCTGTTGACTTTCATACATACAGAATATCTGGAGAATACTGTTTAACATAATCGTGACATAAATTTTATTTGCTTTTTTGTTTATGTTTACTAACTAAGGTAAATATATTGTATAATAAATCAGACTACTTAGCAGGAAAATGCCAGGCATGTTTTCAACTGTTTTCTCATCAGCTGGAACTTTACATAACTTTTTGATTTTATGCACTCTCTAATAGTTAGGTTTGCCATCAGAGGTAGTAAAGTTGGGCCAGCTTGTTACTACAACTTGACATAAATTACTAGAAGTTTTTCAGTTAGGTTTGTGTTTTCTGAGAGCATTTCACTTGTATGTTTACAACTTCAGAGTCAATATTAAGAACATATTTTAAGACATGGTTTTGTAAAATGTGATCATGGAATTTGATCTTACAGTAGTACTTGTTAGATACTGAAGCAGCTGTGTGGAAAAACAGCATTGCAGTCTATAATTGTTTTAGCTTCACTTTTCATCTACTGGTTGTTACTTCTATTGTAATGGAGGTTTTTTATATAGTCTATACTGGAGGCTGAGGTTTTGTGAAGGAGGAGAAAAGAACCTTTTACCTGGTGCGTAGTTGATTTGCGTAGTTCAGGTACACAATCCCCCTTACACCCCTGGTTTTTTCTCTTCCTTACTCCTCTATACCATTTCTGGTTACAAAAGTTTCCTGCAAAGTTTCCTGGCTTGCTGCTAAACCTGTTTAACAGTCGAGTGAGTGAGTATTTGCCCAGAGCATTTGAAGAAAATTGCATTCTGATCTAAACTCTTTTCTGTAGTATTGAATTGCAGATCCGATTGCATTTGTTAAGTTGTAGGGGAAAGCAAGTCACATTTAAAAGACTGTCACTGGAGGCTTAAAAAGTCCACCATTCCAGGGCATTGTCTATTTTGTGACCAGCAATCATCAGGATGCCTCAGGTACTACTTTTTAATGTGCAAGGTGAGGCTGATAAGTTTTATGCATGTGGAAGCTGATTTCTTGAAGGATTATGAAGTTGGATGTGACTTTAAGGCCTCACGAAGCCAAGCCATTTTTATGTTCTGAGTATTACTATCTATCTTTCATGCCCTTTTCAGGAAATTCAGTTCAGAATCTATTTAAGAAAAGTTTAAAAATGGCTACTTTTAAGTTGCAGTGAAATTTAAAACCAGTGAAGCAGTTTAGATAAAAGGGGCTTTTCTTGGCTTTTGGTGTGTGAGAGGGAATTTAAAGCCATCTACCTGATAGCTTTGGTTCTCTGTTTTGGCAAGATGGGTTTGTTAGCTGATAAAGAGAAGAATCTGATTTGCAATCTGGGTATCTTTCTTGGAATCTGGAGGCAGGATTGAAAGTATTAATTTGGGAAACTAACAAAGTACTTTGAAATGCCTCTTCAATATTTAAGAGGTGTTCTCAGTAAGGCAGTTTTTTAGTGTTCCAGAAATAGTTTTTGTGTGAGAAAGATCTCAAGTCAGGAAATCTGAACAGCTGTTCAGAGGAATACCTATCAGTAAAACATCTTGCCATGTTTTCATAGGATTCTGGATTTTTAGTCTATGATTTTGTCCATATGATGTTACATGTAAAGTACCATAACAAATATTAACACAGTTTAAATTGGAATCATATATATATTCTCCTCTAGAAAACATAAGAATAATAGTGTCATATAAACACCTTTCTGTATTTTTAAAAAATGTGAGTAGTATTGTTAACATTAAACTAAAATAAACTTAATTTTCTTTGAAATAGCTATACCTTTCTGACATACCAGCTTTATATAGCCTGGCAACCATGAGTTAAAACAGTGGGTTTCAGGCTTTGTTATATTATTACTGTTTCAAGTGCAAAATTTTGCATGAAATAATTAGGGCCTTAATTAAGATGCCTGACCATCTTGAGGAAGGTCCAAATTCAAATCAAATTCTGAAGCTAAAACACAAACAGTTATTAAATACTTCACAAAATCCACAAAGAAAACGAAATTCTGCATTAAAACTTTAAAATGCTACTGTCGCTAGGAACATCTGACAATGGAAAGAGAAGCAGCAAACATTTAAATACTTGGGTCCACTGCATTGTTATGTTCTCTGGCATGCATTGACAATAATGATGATAGGTCATATGCAGTAGGTGACCTTTTGTCATCTATCAAACTTTTGAGTAGAGGCAATAAATTTTCCTATGTTGATTTGCATTTACAACATGGGTAAGAAATGACCCATACCTTTCCAAGCGTATATGGTGGCTTGGAATGTATTTATTCACTGTGCAAAAAGGGAAGCATTTAATATTTTGCATTGTCATCAGTAGCAAATTGAGAGACCGTTACTGTGAAGTGCCATCTTTAGAAGGCAGACCTGAGCAGGTGAGGGGAAGCTTCACACTGATGTTTTCCATGCAGCAGGTAATGATAGGCAAAAGTAATCCTTTTCACGGATCAGTGTACACAGGTGGCCAATGGCATCCTGGCCTGTATCAGAAATAGTGTGACCAGTAGGAGTAGGGAAGTGATAGTGCCCCTGTATTCGGTGCTGGTGAGGCCACACCTCGAATACTGTATTCAGTTTTGGGCCCCTCACTACAAGAAACATGTTGCGTTGCTGGAACATGTCCAGAGGAGAGCCACAAAGCTGGTGAGGGGTCTGGAACACAAGTCATACGAGGAGCGGCTGAGGGAACTGGGGCTGTTTAGCCTGGAGAAGAGGAGGCTGAGGGGAGACCTTATCACCCTCTACAGCTACCTGAAAGGAGGCTGTAGGGAGGTGGGGGTCAGTCTCTTCTCCCTGGTAACAGATAATAGGACGAGGGGGAATGGTTTGAAGTTGCGCCAGGGCAGGTTTAGGCTAGACATTAGGAAAAACTTCTTCACCAAAAGGGTTGTCAGGCTCTGGAATGGGCTGCCCAGGGAGGTGGTAGAGTCCTCCTCCCTGGAGGTATTTGAAAGAAGGATAGCTGAGGTGCTTAGGGAGATGGTTTAGTGGTGGGATGTCAGAGTTAGGTTAAAGGTTGGACTCGATGATCTCAAAGGTCTTTTCCAACCAAAGTGATTGTATGATTCTATATGCAGAGCTCTGCTGCTTCTGTAGAAACCCACAACTTAAATGAAAGAAATTTGTCTCTTCTTGTATGCAAACAAATATGGAAGTACTAACGTAGCAAATACGCAAGACAGGAAGGTTTCAGACTGAACTTCTCAAAAATTCTCAGCCTGTCCTTAGGCATGTCATAAGTGGAAGGCCTCAGTCAGTTAGCTTCCTGAGTCACCTTGAAGTACTCTGCTTGATGAGTAGAATGGTGTATTTCCTTACCCTATTCCTTACCCCTACGTGGAATTTTAACTTAGAAAAAGTAAAATCCCACAAAAGTTCTCCAGTAATCGTAAGCCTGTAATTTTGTCCTGTACTCTAAATTTGTTGAGTTTAGAGTGTTACAAATTATAGTTTAATCGGTTACATTACATATTCTTTTCAGTTGCACCTGATAATGTAATAAAATAGTTGTAGCTGGACTTTGTTGCTGCTTACAGCCTTTGCTTGAGTTTTTCATATATGCAGTTATACTGCACTATACATTATTTTGTTGAGAAAGTTCACTTTCTCTTAAGCCTCAGTGCCTTTCCAGGAATTTTTGTTGTAGTCTTCAGTTAGCCTTTGCTTAGGTAATAGTTTTTGATTGTCAGACTCTGTGATTTGCATTGCAATTTATCCCGGAAGACCAAAAGGCTTTCTAGATGGATACTGCTCATGTCAGATTTTTACTTTTAGGCTGTGATACGCATATTAAAGGGTCAAGCTCTACTGTAAGTCCTGCCACAGCCTGATGACTGCAGCTTTAAAAGCATCCTGAAAACATGGAACTCACTGCATCGCTGTGAAGTTAGCCTCACAAAACATTGTTTTGGTATAAAATATGTAAAAGATACATATAACTTAGCTTTTAACTGCAAGTTGTCCAAAGTTTGATTGAGTTTTGTTTCATGCTATCTTCCTCCAAATTCTGCAAAGTTATTAAAAAACTATATTGGAATTGTCTTCATGGGCTCCTTCTTACTGTTTATTGTTTAAACACAGTCTATGAGTAAAATTTTTTCATCTGTCAGCATAGGAAGTGAGTAGTCTAATCTGTTGCCATATATTTTCTCATATCATACTCCTTTATCATTACATGCTTCCTGTTCTTAATTGGCTTAGAGTACCTGCATTAATAGTGATAGATCACTATAAACAATTTCTCATGCTGTTGGAAAAATCCTTAAGCCACTTTCTGTGAATAAGAAGATACAAGAGATCCTATGAACATCCACTGAAAAATAATGAAATTATAATGGTTACTAAAAGCTGGTCTTTTTTTTTTCCATTATACTTGTTTTATGGAAGGTATTTTATCTGTTTTGTTTCATATTTATTTTCTCCATTTTGCTTCCATTTGGGTATCTCCCATATTCTAAACTTGGAATAAAAAATGTCTGTTTGAGAACGTGTGAATAATGTGTAATATATATGTTTGTAAGTGTATGTTTTTTACAACTGTGTGTCTGTAAGATGATTTTTTTTTTCTCCAGTATATTTGCCTGCAGTATTTTCCTAAGTGATAGTCTTGCAGTGTCTCACTTAAGTTAGTTACATCTCATTCAGTTTGTAAATTTTACTTCTAATTATACTTCCAGAGATACCTGCAACTGTTTCCAATGCCAATGTGTTAACAATATTTACTCTTTGAGTCATCAATATGCTGTAAATTTCTGAGCAATCTGAAGGCAATCTGAAATACACAGGATACCACCTAGTTCAGAACTGCTGTTGTAACATCCCTTTCAGAATGTGCTTGTTTATCATCTGGCAACTGTCATGCGCAATATGTCACAAGTCCGTTATGTATTGTGCTCCAGTCTTGAATGAGAGAGTTTTTCACTGTGTTTAGAAAAAGGCTATTACTCCAAGTGACAAGAGTTGTTCAGCAATCAGCAGGTTATCTAGCTTTCTAAAAAGAAGGGGAGAAGATTTGGGAAAAGAGGCAAACAAACAAAAAAGCCCCACGACAACAAAACAGTTCAGTGATAAGACTAAGAGGTTGGTATCAATAGGTTCTGGTATAGAATTTGTTTGGATTTTTTTTCCCCCTTTTTGCTGTTCCTAGGTTAGGTTGGCTTGGTCAAGAAGTTGTTCAAATTAAATCTTCTTAACAAGACATAAAGTACAGCTGTATGTCAAGTGGGAGGGGTAAATCGCACTTACTTTTGAAAACTACAGAAGACAATTAGAGATAGTTCTGTAGATTTTTTAAGAGTGTCTCTGAGTAGCTGTAGACCACAGAATAGTGATGATTTTTGGTAGTTCCACATTCAGTGTCTTAATACAGTGAGTATGCATTTTCTCAATGCTCTTTTTGGTTAAACAAAGCATCTTTATAGTTGGCATGATACAGTCGTTCCTTTTTATCACCCAGTTCCTTCCCCCTAATGGAGCACTTCCCTTGTGCTCCCTGAGCTGGCTGTGGTTCCTGGTATCATCGGTAATTACTGTGTTCTTCAGTCTCTCTGTCCCCAAAGTTTATGAAAAGCTCGTAGGTGCAAATTCAGTTTGAGTGGTTCCATTTAAAATCATTGTTTGCCTTTTGGGGGAGGGAGGAATGAGACATTATTATTGATACGTATTTTTTTTAACCAGATTTCACTTTTGAACAGAAGAAAATTTATGTCCTTGCCAGTATAGTTTGCCATAACTTGGAGCAAGTTTATCAGTGCTGACTCCTTGTGATACTTTACTTAGTAATTGTCACATTAAAGATTAACATTAAGCATTAAGGTATTTTACATTAAGATTAAATTTTAGGATATTTTATCTGAAATATTTTTCTCAGGCCAGAAAGAAAACACTGAAGATAGAAGTTCCATAAATATTTAAAATAGATACCTTTTTTTCTTTTAAAACATTATGCTCTGTTGCTTTTGGTTGAGACCATGTTCTTGCATGGTTCTATCACATCTTTTTGGCATCAGTCTTTAAATCAAAATGCAAGGAAAAACTGTTTATAATTTGCATTATTGTTTTCCTTAACCTGGAGTTTCTGTGCAAATAATTAAGCTACTATTACTAGTTTTCAACCGCAAAAGAGAAAATAAGCTTTCTCCTGCTTCTCAAATAGAAGCAAATTTCAGCAATGTGAAGATGCAGACCCTGACTGATGAACATATGGCTGAAGTACTCTGTTCCCTTATTTCGTGGAAGTTCAGCATATCTGAGAAGACCATTTATTAAAAATGTATGTGGTTTTGCAATAATTGCAATTTTTTTGCATTTTTAAAAAAACCAATACTTTTGTTTCTACTTAAATGCTGTGTGGACACTCTTTGGGATATTCCTTATGTGGAGGAGAATGAGTCAGCAGTAAAAGCAAGGAAAAACTGAGTGTATTCACTATTTGTTTTTTGTGTATTTTAATCTATACTCTGTTTTAGTTTAGCCCAGCAAAACTGGTCTGGTAAATTCTGTTGTGCAGTACTATCCAGCAAGGAGAGGAAATTCAGTTAAAATAACTCTTCATCAATCCTTATAATTATCTTCAAGATATTTAGTCATTGCACTGTTGATAGAGTATCTTAAGCCTTTCCATCTACTTGTCAAGTACTATGGTGGTGTTTTTATTCACAGTCTTTATTTGTAGTGTACTGACCTCTATGCCTCAGGATAGCAAGAGATAATTAGCTGCAATGTAAAGGAACTTGCTCTAGAGAGCCGAGATGTAATTCCAATGTGTGGAAATTAGAAATAGTCCCAGACATCAGGAACGTCACTGTTGAGAAACTAAGCAGGAGAACTGGATTTTGAAGAGATCTTTTGGAGAAGATGAACTTCAGGCTGGAAAGTTAAAATCTTCGTCAGTTGCCAGGTATATTCTGAGAAAAAAAAAAAGTAAAATAAAGAGGGATAGGATTTCAAATAGAGCAAGATGGAGGAAAAAAGTGGAATTTCTCTTGGAATATCATGACTTGAAGGATTACACTGAAGAGAGAAATTGGTAGGGGCAGCTAGATGACATTTTAGTGCTTTAAGTGTTTGTTATTAGCCTTCTGTAGGGCATTTTTACTTCTCTTCCAAATTGGTAAATAAGAATTTCATTTTGCAAAGCAGTCGTCTCTTGTTCATCAACTGCATTACTGACATGTTTTTTGGTTTTAAGTGCCTAACAGCCCTTAAGCTTAGTGCCTCTTGGCCAGCAGTCAGTGCAATGCCCAGGTGAGTTACTTGTTCTCAATCTTTTGGAAACTTTGCATGACTGGGTTAGTATTTATGTTCAGGGAGTTGGGAAGCTGACTTTTTTTTCTGTTCACCTATGTTTTATATGCTTTCTGTGGAAACATGGAGTTTAGTTATCATGCTAGCAAATCTGTTCGCACGGTAATGTTAGTCACAAGAGCTCTCTTCTAACTTTGCAGGTTGGGGAGACATAGGGCATTGATGTCTGAGGGGAAGGGGGCAAGCTATCTTAATGTTCATTTCCTTAAGATAAAATCAGAGGAGGGCACAGGAAGAGATCTAGTGTTCTGTGCCCATTTCCCATTTAATCTGAACATATTTTCAGCATTATCAAGTAGACTTACTACATGGCTCCCTACCACTTTTGTTTTGCCTCTACAGTTTCTTTAACTGTAAGTAGTAGCAATAGCTTTTGCCATGTCTTAACTTTCTCATAACAATACTATAGTTATGTCCAATCAAAGGAAAAATAACAATGTCTTACAATGTTGTGTCATCTAAATATTAGAGGCAGACCTTAGACACCAAAACTGATTGTATGCTGAGGACCTCCATTGATTCACTCTGTGACCACACTCAAGTTACCTGATTCCTGTAAAATTAATTTAAAACTAACACGATTGTTGACTGTCAGAAGGCAGTTGGGACACAAAACTGTAGCTGTAGCTCTTCGTGCTTATTTGGGTCCATAATTCTCAACTGAAAAGGTATTTAGTTGTGGTGCTGTATCATGTTCTCAAGAAGTTAAGAGTACATCTGTAATGTCCTGCTCTTCAAATGGAGAAACAAAACAGTTTCCATTGGATCTTTACTTTGTTTCTGTGGTGCTCATATAGCTGTATCCATGTTCACTGAGCATGCTTCCACCTCAACACAGCTGTTTTCCTTTATGAAGAGGAAAATGTAATTGCAAGCAGCAATAGGAAGGCCAGGTGTCTTAGAAATAACTTCTTGCCTTCTGAAACCCACTCTGGGGGGATTTTTTGAGGGGGTAGGGGATGGGGGAAGACACTTCTTTTTGAAGGAAGGCAGTTTGGTTTCTTTAATCCATGGTCAGTATGTTCTTTCTTAAAATTCTGGTGCCCTGAGAAGCCTGTGTGCTCTTAGCTCTTTAGCAAGGAAGTGGTTTTGTGTATGTGGACCAGGATACAGCAGTAAGATTCAGAAAAGTGGGAAGATTTTGTCAGTACTGGACTTAACATCAGGTCCTCACACTTCACTGTCGTCTCTGCCTCTCGTGAGCTGCACAACCCTTTGCAAAGTTTGACATTAAATTTTGACAGCTTTCTTTCAAAAAATAAAGTCTCCAAACTTTATTGTGCTCTTTTCTCCTGTTTCCTTAAGGGAAGGAAAGTGTTAAGTTTTTATTTGTGTACCATTTTCCTTGACTGCCTTGCTGTTCACCTCACTAATCCAGAGGCATTTGAGCATGGGAGATGTCTGTGCTGTCTTGCACTCTCACAGAGCCCGTCATCTGTCAGGAACTGGAGATTTGTGTCTGGGATTTGTATCATTATCATACTGGTAAAGGTTTGGAAGGTGTGGCACTTCAGCCCTAGAATAGTAAGCTTTTCTAACATAGCACAGTCAGATGAATTAGTTTAATAAAATTTTGTTGCTCGTACACACATGCATGGATCATATGTGTAGACATATGCACAGAGCATTAATATCTCTACTGATAATTGATTTATGTGATATAGTTTTAAGCCATCCTTTGAGACAGCATAAATTATATAGGTTTAGTTTTAAATATGACTTTTTATAGACAAAATATAAATGTTGCCACTTGAGAAGTGATGTTAGGAGTCACAATAACATTTTTGGACTGTTGGTATGGTCACACTGATTTTCAAGTGGTGTCAGTAAAGTCTTAAATTCAGGAAAACTGTCCGAGTTTACATTCGTG
This sequence comes from Egretta garzetta, assembly GCF_000687185.1. Taxonomy (NCBI): domain Eukaryota; kingdom Metazoa; phylum Chordata; class Aves; order Pelecaniformes; family Ardeidae; genus Egretta; species Egretta garzetta. The sequence continues at coordinate 669,199 of NW_009260129.1, forward strand.
CATATAAATTTTGAAAGCTGAGCATAGTAATAGAATAATATATTGCTAGTTAAGTAGACAGTTTAATATTTGTTTGCAGATCTGTAGTATGCTAAGAATTAATTTGCTGTCTGCTAGGCACTGATTTTAAGAGTATAAGAGTATATGTTAGTTTACTTGGGTTTTATTTTTATTTTTTGTCTTTACTACATTGCTATATGTAATATTAACAAAAGTTCTTTTCTCTTTTATCTTTATCCTTATTTTTTTTTTCAAAAATATTACCTACTCCAAGAATTCATAAATTATGCAGAATTTTAAAAAGAAATGTTAGTAAACTCTGTGATGAAGACCACTGTTATTTTTTTGGTGGTAGAAAATTTGTCAAGCAAACAAAAATATAAATATATTTTAGTGAAGTGAATACCAATCTGGTAACAAAATATTACCAAAGTTAACAAAATTATAACTTGGTTTGGTTTGGTTTTTTAATTTCTTGTAAATCAGAATAGATTTTTTTTTTTAATCCGTTTCAATAACCATAACCTGATCTGTTCACCGTGGAACAATAGAAATAAATTTTCTGTAGTAAATGCATCTTTAAAATGCATGCAACCTATTTCAGTTTTAAAATCATAATTGTGCTATTATAATTAAAATGCTAACAAGAATCAGTAACTGCCCAGCTAAAATTGTAATTTGGATGCCTAGATTAATAAAGGGAGAAATATGATAAGTAGTTGTCAATATTAAAGCAGGCTGAAGGAGGAAGGCTTCGGGCCTTGTAGTAGGTAGAATGAAACAGCAGATTTGAGTATCCACAATCCTTTCAGTATTAAATTTTCAGTAAAATAAAATTACTTGTATATGAAAACATAGCCTTTCCCCAGCTCTCTTTTTTTTCCTGATCAGCTGATGAAGAGACTAGCAGCTCGCTGCTTTGCTGGCTTGTTAATTTTATCCCCACTAACTGTGATTTCCGATAGCCGGCCTGCTGATAGTGGTAAGGTAAATATCCTTTTTCATTGCCGTCTTGAAGATTCAGTAGAACTACATCACAGGCATGTGTAGGTGTGTAACACATCAAAAGTCGGTGTTCTCCGTATTTCAGTGTGCAACTGAGTGCTTAAGGAGAGCAATGACATTAACTGTTGACAGCCTTGCATGCTGTATTTATTATTAGCTTTTCTAGCTTCCAAGATATGCAGAGAAATTTCCTTTTCTTAACCTTCGTTAGCTGCAGTGGTTTATAGTGGGTGTCCTGCTTTAGCCAAATGAATATTAATGAATTTGTGTGCAGATATTTTTTTTTTTCCTTCTTTTTTCTTCCTAACTCATCAGATCTCAAGCCTCCTTCATAGTGGTTATCTGAACGCTGTGGAAGCATGATGTAAATTGTCTTTTGATTATTAAGGCCTAGTTTCAGGCTGTCCCTCAGGATTCTGCGTTCGTGTTTGTTCTGTGGATTTGCACATCGGAGGATGCATAGGAAACAGATTTCAAAATCCCACTGGTGTTTTTAACATGCCAGGTTGTTTTGTGTTGTGCATCAGGTTTTGTTCACAAAACGTTTTTCAAGAGATGTTGTACACAATTGAGAAAAATTATGTCTGGGCTGTAATCACGCTTTTTATATTGATTGTTATGCTCACATGATCATAAATATTAGCCATGTTTGGTGCTGTGGAGAAATGAAGGTAATTGCCTTATGATTAGAGCTCTTTCAGCTACGAGAAAGGATTGATTAGCATTTGCATGTACTCAAGGCAATATTGAGAGGCAAAAGGGACAAATATCAACATCAGTTAATGTTCTGAGAAAGCATTAATCAGAAAGCCTGGTTTTAAGATCTTTTTTTATATTTTTTTTTGTTTTGAAATTCAGTTCTCTTATGACCTGGTATTTTTATTTCTTTTCTTTTGTTGGCTTTCCCAAATCAAGAAAAGTTCAGCTTCTTGCTTTTTATCACATGGATTTGATAGTTAGTGTGTGAACAGGTTCCCTTTATTCCTAGTTCAGGTTTTTTTAGTGATTTTTTTTTATCCCTCTGCATAGTACTGCTGGGTCTGGTTAAAAGCATACATCCAGGTAATTGAAACTAGTGTTCATTGCTTGTGACTGAAGGGGGGAGTTGGTTTTGGGTTGGGTTTTTTTTTTTTTGCTATCCCATGTTATGAGTGCTTTTTACAGTAAAACACTGTACTGCCAGTGCTTCTGCCTATCTGTTGGTTACTATTCTAGAAGCAAATGATGCATTCTAGAGCTGGTTTTAATGCTTAGGTGACTTAGAAGTTGCTTAAACTGTTTGGAAGAGAAGTTGAGTCGTTACCGCATAAAGTATTGGTGTGTTGTTTGTGTGCACCAAGAACCGTGTCTAGTCTGCCTTTGGGAGCCAGGCGCAGCTTAGATTGTCCTGTTTGAAAACGAGGGATATCAAGGTCTGTTTTGCATGGGTGCTACATAAGCCCAAACTGCCACTGACGTGACCCAATGAATGTTTGTTGTACGCTTACTGTCAGAGTACCACAGGCCATAAATTGTGTGTGAAACTGTGAGTTGGTGTGGAATTCAAGTTTCAGATGAATATGCATTGATTTAGATGATAGTGGGATTCTTAGAGCAAATTAGTGTTTAGTGTCTTGAATTGCTGGTAACTCAATTTCTCATTGTACAATAAATAAGCTGAACTTTTTTAGTTGAATTATCAGCATAATGGGGTTGCATTTTTGTTTTTAAATACAGTTTATTGTCTCCCTTTGCAATATCTTTTGTTCAAAAATTCATACTTTTTGAATCTATGGTTGTCAGGCAATTGAAGACGGCAATTTGGAAGAAATGGAAGAGGAGGTCCGGCTTAAAAAACGGAAGAGACGAAGAAATGTGGATAAAGATTCTGGGAAGGAGGATGGAGAGAAAGCAAAGAAAAGAAGAGGCAGGCCTCCTGCAGAGAAGTTGTCACCCAACCCACCCAAACTGACAAAACAAATGAATGCCATCATTGATACTGTGATAAACTACAAGGATAGGTGAGCTTGGAGATGGACTCTTATCTGTTGCATGTGCTTTTTCTTTGTTGATATCTCTGTCTACGCTTTTTAACAGCGTCATTTTTGTTTTCAGTCTTCAGAAGTATTTGCTGACACAGCATTTTGGAAAAGTAATTCTCACTCTTTGTAGAGGGCTTTTTGAAGACCCATCTGATAAGAAGCTGTTGCAACACAAATAAAAAAACTAGGCATAGAACTCCTGTTTAGAAATGAAGTCATTCTGCAGGAGCTGTACTTAAGAACATTTAGTGTGCACGGGATTTCCCTTCAGTTTAGTGGTATGGCATGTGTTAAGATTAATCTTTTCAAATACATGGCTACAGGTTTATTAATACAAGGTAACATGGGTCCCACCATGACCTGAAAGACTGCCCAAAAAAGGTAGGGCTTGCATTGTGAGCAGCTGAGCTGCTAAAGGAAAAACTATAGAAATACTGAACATAGTAAGTTGTCCACAGCTGAAATAGAAGCCTGTTTGTCAAGAAATGCCATTTTTCAGCATAGGAAAATAATAAATAGTTGGATCTTAGGAAAATATACCGCTTCTAATGAAATGTTACTTGAAGACAACTTTCAGTCTGTGACTTCAGACGGCAAGTTGCACTTCTTCCTTTTTTGCAGCTAATGTTCTGGGTCTGCATATGCAAGGTTAACTTGGGCTGTATCTGGTGAAGCACACAGAGCTGTGATGCCTGACTTTTTTTGGCATGTGACTGTTGAAATGAAGCATTGTGAGATCTGTGGGCTCTCTCTAGAGTACATCAGAAAGTCTATTGCATCAGAACAGGATTCACAGCAATGAACATGATGAGCAGGAAGCTGACCACAAACTCAGTGTATCCAGCTTGCTGTGACTATCAACCAACAGAGTAGCTGAGAAGGGAGAGGTGTTTAAAGTTCAGGTATTCTGGTCAGGGATGCAAGGAGATACCTCTTCATTTTGGATCCCTGGCCTTGAGCCTTCTTCTGAAGCCAAGCACTTCTGATGCAGGGTGCCTACTTCTCATTTTTAAAATAGCAAGCAGAGCTACTTCCGTAGGCATCCAGGAGGGGATAGCTACTGATAGTAACTGATAGTTACTGGGGAAGTTAAAGATTGCTGTCTGTTGCTTGTGCCCCAGGAAGTTCATATCTGATCTCTGCCAAACAAGTTAACCACTGTGCTATTATGTAGTGACAACGCATACTATTGCCCCTCCCAGGAGCCCACATTTATGCAAGAAAAGAATTGGTTCCCACTTTAAAAAGTGTATGGAGCTCTATTCTGTTAGGAATTAAAAATGTCTGTTAAACCAAGCTCTTCAGTGCAATGGGCTATGCAGAAGAGTTCCAAGTTCCTGTATTGTTTTGTGAGCTAGCATCAAACCACACAATCCTATGAATGTTGGGACAGAACAGAATTGCAAATTTAGACATCAGGAAACTTTAATATCTTAAAATCTTTGGGGTTTGGGTTGTTGTAGAGTTCGATGAACACTTTCAGGATATGCAGCTTTAAAATTAAGTGGGTTTTAGGCATTGGAACTCTTCAGCTTTGTTGGGGGTTCCTGTTTGTTCAGCTCTGGGCTTTTGTGTGTGTGAAGGCAATTGGGGCAAGTATAGAGGGACAGGTTAATTGGAAGAAAAGTAGGCCATGAGCTTCATCTGGGAGAAAAAAGAGGGGTTGATGTATTTAGTATTTAAATGCTTGAAATAATCTTTGTCTTTAGCTTAAGTTTTCAGAGCTAATAGATGTCTCATCTCTACTTTATGATAAAGTCCAGAGGGCTGATCCAGACTGTGGAGAGCTGATTGTGTCCCAAAAGGTGGTCAGGTGATACCCATCCAAAATCTTACTGACTTTGGCCTGAGTTGCTTTGTCAAAAATCAGTTCTGTAGTCTTTAGCAAGTTTTATTGCAGTTAATAAGGCAGCAGGTAAAAAAAAAAATCAAGAGAATGCATTGCTAAACTAATAAATCTCTGTGCGCTTTATCTCATGTTTCCACTTGCTTTTGAAAAGAGCTACAGAACCACTTCTCTGTTCTTGTTAAAATCTTTCTTTTCAAAAAAAGCATTTTTCTATGGTGCCCACAAAAATCCGGAGTACCACTTGGCTGCTTTTGTGTGGCGATGCTGTCTAATGTTGATACAGGGAAGGAGTCTCCAAATACTTTCCTGTCTTGTGTTTGACTTCTGTTGTAGGCATTTGGGGAGAAGTACAATCCTTTCCTTCCTTACTTTAAAAGCATCCAACAAAATAGGCCGGGTTGCCTATGTATAGGAGAGTTAGAAGCTACAATAATACAAGCAATAAGCTCTAGTAAACTGAAGTTTGAGCTACACGATTATTATATAAAGGTCAAAATAAGATTAAACAGAAAAATTAGCAACATTTGAGGCAACTGTTCAGTGTAGAGAAATGCAGCATATGATTCTTTGAAAAACTCAGAGGTGGATATCCAGGTATTTGCAAACCTCAGTTAAAGAACTCCATGCAAGACAGTGAGGTCAAATTACTCTTTCTCTCTGTCATGTCCTCACTACGAATTCAAGCTTTTTCTTTAGATTTTCCTCTCTTATGCAGTACTGTATAGCAACTCTTACATTGCCTTTTATTCCCATCCCACATCCCAACATGATACTGATTTTAATGAAACCTTCCATTAATGATAAGTTTAATAGTTCTTACAGAGCAATTTACAGCTACAAGCTGTTTCTTTGGATCTTTCTAGTGAACTAGGAACACACTGAAGGAGAGAAAACTTCAGTGTTTATGCTGAGATTTTACTTGACTGGCAGCTTAACTGCTTAGTTTCCAGGAATTCTGGTACCTGGGGTGTCTTCCATGTAATAAAGGAAACAGTAAAAAAGGAGAAAAGGGCAGAGGTGTGAGGCACTGTGAACAGACTGTTTGGACTCCTTTGGTGTGAGAGCTGTTGAGGTGCTTGTCAAGTTGACAATACTTGTTTCTTGCAGGCTGCTGTGCTTTGGATTGCAGTATTGGGTGATGTGCTTTAAGCTTTTCCTGGTGTTGACAGGCGTTTCTTTATCATATCTTTGTATTTATCTTTGTTAATCTTGAAACAAATAGTCATACCTCAGTTTGAAGAACTGTGAGGTAAGTGCTCCAAATAGTTAGGAAGTAATAATGCTTACTGAATTCACTGCTACGTTTTAAACTGCATCTCTGCTTTTCTTACTCAGCTTTAAGTATCAAACCATAAAGCGTGTTGCCAGCTGTACATACAGAGCAGTACCGTAAGTACAGAGCAGTACCATAGATACAGAGCAGTGCTACAGATGCAGAGCCTTTTTTTCTCTTCTACACTGCTTTGTCATCACAGGTGAAGCTGAGTTAATCTACTTTTCATCTGTAATGGCTCAGAACGGAGAATAAATCTGTAATGAAGCAAAAAATAGAACAGAATCCTCTGACTTCTAGTCACTTGGTGTAGTGGAAGATGTCCCTGCCCACCCACGTCAGGGAAGTTGGACTAGGTTATCTTCAAAGGTACATTCTGACCCAAACCATTCTATGATTCTATGGTTTTGGCAATGCATTTGTTTGGTAAAGCACAGGAAAGCTACAAGCTAATATGAAAGAAAGAGATCTAATGGGTAAGATGTCTAATCTGAGTGAAAACAAGGAAGAAGGTGTAAGTGAAGGCACTATTAAAAAAGGAACTATTAAACTGGAAAGAAGATCGTCATGTGGAACTGACAGAAAAAGAATGACCTGGGCAAAGAAATTATTGATCAAAGCTAACTACAAGCCATCAGTATTGTCCAGCGATAAGTAAATAGAAGGCTGGCTCTGACACTGTTGCCTGTGTGGATGAGGAAATACTCATTATGTATGTATGCCATTATATGTGGCACCATTAATGCTTCTGAGTTGCTGTATATAGTACTTGAACACTTTTTCCATTCAAGAAAGATCAGCTTACACTGAGACAAGTGTAAATAATTTTTGGAATGATAAGTAGCATGGAAGAGTTCTGCAAGAGGAAACAGGTTGGTTTGTTTATCCAGACAGAGCACAATCTGAGAGGGGAAGATGATTGCTCTCAGTAAATTCACCTGGGAAAGAAGGGAAGCATAAATGCAGGGAGAGTGTAGAAATATGGATAGAATACATGATGGTGATCACAAGGTTATATGGTTATAAACATTCATGAATACATTCAAGTTGTTAACTAAGAGTCCTGGAACTTTTCCACATGCAGTAGTGGGGCAGAAATACCTAGATAGATTTTGGCTTTGTTCTTTGGTTAAGAAACTTCTATGTAATTATTTGCAGTACCGAGGCCCTAGATTCACAGACCTGGAAACACCTTTCCAGTTACACAGCTGATCCCAATTCTTCAATGTAAAGTACATATATCATCTTCGCAGACTTTGTTTGCAGAATACATTTTAATCTGGGATTTTGCTGCAAATTATTTCATAAACTAAGATTTCGGTGCCTTTGCAGCCTTATACCTTGTTCTAATCTTACAGTGTAAAATACCTGTTTAGAAAAGACCAAGTTGAAATGCATCAGTCCAGCATTATTGTCACACTCTTTACCAGTTCTGATGCTTTAAACCTGTCTTTCCTTCCCTCTAAAATTAGGCGTGCCTATGGAAGTGGATAACCATAGAATCATAAGTGTAATATATATGTTATGTTTTCAGAAAGTAAAATTAGTTTATATGTCCAGCTTAAATGCCTTAGCCTTTTGAAAGCAGGGACAATTTTACGGGAGATAGATCTTCTTTTCAGAATAAGGAATTTGTATGCCAGATTTGAGCCCCAGCTGCTGCCTTTGCATCATGCACAATGCAGGCTTAGCCCCCCAATATCTTCTTCCTCATTTGAAGGTTTTCCTTTATTTTTTATTTCAGGGGAAGGCAAGCTGTAAGTGTAGCTTCCCTTTCCTGACTGTTAAAATGAAGTGGAGAAAAAGAATGACATCTCATACCTTGTAGTCCTTCCCTACAAATCCAGTGTCCTCCTCTGCCTTGCATCAGAGTTCGATGTTTCCTGTCTAGGTGCCAGTTTGCTGCTACTGCTAGTTTGTATTAGCTTTATTTAGGGAGCAACAGCTGACTTCAAGAGTTCCAGGACACTAATAGCTTTTCTACATACAGTGGTTTTCATTTGTGATCTATGGGCTCTCTGCTCTGTTTGTGAGACTTAAAGTAAGGACTTGCATAGTGTACCTTAACTTCACAAAGCCTCCTCCCCATAGCAGGTGGCTGTTGAAAAGCTGATCAGAAAATTGGAGGGTGATGGTGTGCCTTGTCCATGTGTCCTGCTTGGCAAGAGACTTCCCCTCTCTGTGGTCCTTAGTGTTTTGGTCACTACATCATTAAAGCCAAAATGTTTAAATTTGTGCCCACACTATTCTAATTTTGACAGGACATAGCTCAGGGAGACAGCGTTTTTCTCTATATGTGAAATGGATTTTATTCAGACTATATCCAGCTGTGTTCTCAAGTTGCAAGTTTTTAACTCTTGTAAAATGGTGAGTAATGTTATTAGCCATTACTAATCTAACTAGTAATTAATTATGCCAACTGGTACTCTTGAGTATTCAAACACGCAAAGCAAATAATTCTTATTTATATCCAAGCCAAAGTTATGGAGTACATAACCATTTGTCAAAGCTAGGAATTACACTTTTAAGTGTTTTTACCCACTTCCATTTCAGTGATGGGGACAGGTTTACCACGTATTATTGCAGTCAGTTCCAAAAAGAAAGAACCATTAAATACATTTAACGAAAATGAATCATCTCCGTACATAGCTGGGTTACTGTTTGAAGTTGTTAAATACAGAGGAACCACCTCGCTATGTAAGCTCTTTCAATTCTCTTCCTCCCTCCCCCCCCTCCCCCTTTTTTTTAAGAGCATCCTTGTGAGTTGCATTTGATTAGGAGTTGTAATTTGCATGCTGTGGTTCTGATTGTGGGCACTCTGACTAGGGTAAGCGTGCAGGACTCTTCATACTTCCCGCTCTAAATTGAATTTCAGTATTTGTTAAAAGTATGGAATTTGTCAGGAATACAGGAAGGTCTTGCAGTTTCAGCTTTATAATTCTCTTTCCTTTTGATTCCAAAGGAGAAAGGGTGTTGATAGTATTAATACTTTTGACAGGTCAGTGGTGGCTTGCTTCTCATCACATACTGCCAGGGAAGACAAATACAAAAAGAGCCTCATACAAATGAGGCCTAATTGTTCCTGCATTTAATTCCACTGATGGATTAATACTGACTAAATGGGTGGAAATACATGCTTGTGTGCACCTTGCAAGCAGTTTGACAAAAATGAGGGAAAAACAGATACACTGAGCACAAATAGTTTTGTAAGCAAAAATATTTTTAAAATGAGCAATATTTCTCAATATTTTTAAACTTGCACAGCATGCAAGTATTTTTTATGTGAGCATGCATAAGACTAGCATGTTGAACTGATGCAGTAGCAGTGAACTGTCACTCACATTTCTTTCAGTCAGGTCTTTTAATTTATTCTGGTCCTTCTTCCCTTCAGCACGTATCCTGCCAGTTGCTAGGCAACCATAAGTGATCTTTACTGCGCATGATTTTTATGTGGTAGTTGTTGTGGTTATTATTTTCTAATTTCAAAAGTGGGGACAGGGATTAAAATCAGAGTTGCATTAATAATTACTAATTTTCTCCTGTTGTATCCACAACACAGCCATTTTAGATTATGTAAGAAAAGATCACATTAATTTCAGTATCGGTGTACATATACAAAGGGAGCAGAAGATTATATTTCTTTGTGAGAGGAGGTTCTATAAAATGATAGAATAGAATAAGCTGTTATTGATCTGAGTAGACAAAATCAGGCACTAGTCTTCTGTCTGTTGCATATTTCATGCCCTTAATGCTTTTTCTTTCACAGCCTTAAATGATTCTCAGTAATTAATTATATCAAGCAAAAGCTTGAAGGTTTTCTATGGCATACTTAGTTTAATAGAATGTGTAAACAAATCACAGTTGGCTAGATTTGTATCTTGAAAATAGGATATTGCTGTTTAATAATTTATTACTGTTATATTTTTAATATAAAATACAATACAAGGGTCAGTGTGTGTATGTAAAAAGAGAAAAAGAATTATATAGCCATGAGATAAAAAGCTCTGTAATCATCAGGAGCTTTTTTATAGGGCATATATGCTAAATGTATTTTAAAACTTGATCAGAAGTAGATTATTAGTAGCTGTTTCCTTTATACTTAAATCATTCTATTTGTTGTTAGACTCTGAAGCATGGTTGAAGCAACACCAGCATCAGTGGTTTAGTAATTTTTCTCAAATAGATATTCCTGTTAAAAGAAAGCTGCTGAAGTTTAAAACATGGCAATGATAACTCAGACCTTCTGGACAGCAAATCCAGATTCATACTGCACAAAGTTTTGAAAGCAACTTTTCACACTTTTTAAAGGATTAGCTTACATCTATATCATATGTCAGTATACTGCCCAGATTTATTAAAATAACTTTATTAAGTTTGTGAAGTCAAGCACACAGAAAAATAAGATATAACAGAAAAAAGGTGGAAATCTAATATGATTCTCTCAGGAAGGTACGTTACAGTATGCTGTGTAATGGTGCGACAGTGTACCGCTTTGCTTTTCCACAGGACCAGTACCTTGCATATACGAGGTGGGCACTGATCACTTAGTGAATGGCTGAATTCCCCCTGGAATTCATAAGGAGTTCTGTGTTCATAAGGAGTCTGGATGTTTTGCAGATACAGAACTTTCTTGACAACATTTTATTCTCATTTTACAAATGAGGAATAGAAACTTAAATTTTAAGACAGTGTTTGGGCACCAGAGATCAGATTCTCACAGTACTTTGTGTTCTGTAGGTCAGAACAAATTTCATTGATCTCAGTAGCAGCTGTGAGTACTCAACACTTCTCTTTATTAACAAAAAAAAAATACAGTCCTCAATTTGCAAAGAAGTAGAAACACATGTTAATTTAGTCAGTTGTGTAGCATGTACTTAATGCATTGCTTTTCCTTGTATGGCTTCCATTTTCATTTTGAGAGGGCGGTCTGAGATGAAGACAAGTTCTGTCATGTGGCATGACATAGTCACTCACAGAGATCGTTAAGAAGATTGGTGCTGTTAAATCCATAGTGTAAAGACCTCCCACTTTGACAGGGGAAGTATGAAAGTAATGAATTTGTCTCTTTGGTGTGCATCAGTAACAAAGGAGATGGGAGGTGCAGTGGCCTGAGTTTCACAATTACTTGCTGGCAGGAGAGAAATAGTAAGACTTGGGATGACAATTACCTGGTCATGTTATGATTTCCTCTATTTCAGTAAGGTGCTTCCTAAATAAATCAGATCTGTTGGGTGAAATTGCTAGTAACTGTCTGGAGTGTGAGGTGTTGGTGGTCTGTCGGGGTATCTACCCCAACAGCTGTGTGGGGTAGGTAGACTTCACCCTCACCTTCCCTGACCGAGATGCACAGTATGACGCGTTGTCGCACTGTGCAGCAGCAGCAGCAGCAACCAGAAGTGCATTCATGTGGCAAGTGCCGTAATCTTGGAGGAGGCAACCTGGCAGTTACTGCTAAGCAGGCAAGGGGAATGGCTTCTGCTGCTACTTAGGAAATGAGGAGGTTCTGTTTATTCCTAGCTGTTCATTGGTCTGTCAGGCCCGTAAGAAAAATAGTATCTCCTCAAATTCTGGTGGTATTTCAGGCATTAAGGAATGCTTAAGGTATAGTAGGCATTTGTGACTTGTAAAGAGCTGTTCAGCGTTCTTTATCTTTGTTATCCTCCATGGCAGAATTGCCTCAGTTAATCTTCAATTCAGTATTAGTTTAACGTCTCTGATAAGATCCCACACCACTGTGGAGGATGACCTCAGGAGAGAAGCTCAGGTGAAGACCAGGACTTGGCAGCCTTCTTACCTAACTCCTGTGAAGGTTTAGTATGCCTGAGTTACCATCCAAAGGTGCAAATGGGAAAACAGGGCCTTTTTGGAGTAGCTGTGAGAGAAGGAAGCATGTGAATGTGGGCTGGGAAATGCTTGTGAATGCTATGTGCGGTGAATTACAGTCCTCGGCAGAGCTTTTTTAAAATTTGCTACTTTGTCTGGGGGAAAAATGACATGCACACAGGAAAAAAAGACTAAGCCCATAAGTGCCATCACCACATTTCCTCTCCAGGTGACTTATAGCTATGTATTACTTGGGAAGTCACAAATAAGATTAAAAAACCCTCAGTTTGGAAGTTTTAAAATAGCTATTAGTAAAGGATGAACAATGGGAAATCTGGCAATCTTGGAAGTTCTGAACAGCTGTAACTGATAGGCAATGTTCCTAGAGTATGAAAGGTTTTTAGGTAACCTATCACTTTATTTCAGATGACTGAAGAAGTACAAATGGCAGTAGTGATTTTCAACACGATGATCTTGGCAGAAACCTAACAGTCATTAATGGAAGCCAACTTTTTTGTTGTAACATCTAGTTAGTCTGATGGCAATCAGCATCTGGTATAATGGAAATCAGTATGAACAAATGGTTTGCTATTGTGAGGAGCTACAAAACAACTATAAAATGGCCGAGAAGATAAACTTAGAGTGACAGGAGGGACACTTGCTAAAAATCATAAAACAAAACTGATAAGACTGTACTCAGCAAACCACTGCTGAATTCAGTTTCAAATCCTGATCCTGGTAACAGAAAGCCTCCTACGCATATGATCCTATAATGCCAGTGGTATGTTAGGACAACAGCACAAAGGATGTGTTTTAAATTGTAAATTAATTATCTATACCAAATCAACAGAGCAGGGTTCAATTTATAAGTCTTTGAAACAAAAAATAGTGATTTCATTTTTTTGTATGACTAGATTGCATGGGGGAGGGGGGGTTGTGAGAAAGTCGTAGTAATTCTTTACATTATGGGTTTGTTTTTCTCAACAGTTCAGGACGGCAGCTAAGTGAAGTCTTCATTCAGCTCCCATCTAGGAAAGAATTACCAGAGTATTATGAATTGATTAGGAAACCAGTGGACTTCAAAAAGATAAAGGTAAGAACATTTTTTAGAAGTGGCAATTTCTCCATTTCTTCTTTTTACACAGAAGGATGAGCATAAAGTCATCATTAAAATTACAACTACATGAATATTGCATGTACTGGTATTTGTGGCTTAGATTTTAAACATTGTTGCATACTTTGTTAGGAATTTTGTTTAGTGTATATTGCAGTATATCACTGTAATTTAAAAGTCAAATCAAAATGTAGCGATGCGACATGAATTACACTTTCAGAGATTACATCTCAGTGTCTTTTTTGCAAAGACCTAACAATCTGTAAGCACATCTTTGGTAAAAATACAGTGTTTGCAGAGGTTTAATGGTTCTAGGAGAATACAGTCATCCCTAAACTAGCATCACATCTTGGAACAGCCAGGTCAGATCCAAATGCAGTTTGGCAGATGGGGTTTAGGCAGTTTGTTGCACATTAGGTGATGTCATAACTCTACGACTTTCATTCATGTCATAGCTGATTTTGTTTCTGTGCTAGAAAGAAGAAAATGGAATTCCTTTTACCAAAATGTTTACTGTATTACCCTGACATAATTTTTTGAGTAATATGTTAACAATATGTTTTAATACTTCGTTTGTTTTAAACAGATACTTGTTCTTGATGCGTAGAACAAGTTTTCAAAAAGAAAGGTTTTAATGTGTTGAAATCAAAAATTAATTCAGTGTCCTGTCTGCTGTTTTTCTTTCTGCACCACTGCTCATCCATGCTTCTCTTCATTTCCTCAACAAATGCAACAGGAAAGAATTCGCAACCATAAGTATCGGAGTCTTGGAGACTTGGAGAAAGATGTCATGTTGTTGTGTCACAATGCTCAGACATTCAATTTGGAGGGATCACAGGTCTGAATGAACCACTTTGTGTTAAATGTACAGGTTTTCCCTACCTAATGTTTTCAGTGCTTGTGGATTATTTTATTATGTATATAAACCCTGTGTTTTCATTCTTACTGTTAATAGAGAAAAATGCCCATATTCTTAGAATCATCTGGAATTCGCTGGACACAGCTGCAGTGTGTGCATGCAGAGAAATAGTTTTTGACTCTAATTCTGAGATCAGTATTTTTCTGATCTGTGTGTAGTTTAGAGCTGCTGTAAGACTATTTGAGTCTGTGGCAGTGCCCGTAGACTGATAGATCAGCTTGTGTTTACCACAGTGGATGATAGAAGGAGCAGATGTAACAGCACAGCTTAGGATGGGATGTTGAGGAAATACTTCGTAGTGAACTCTTCAGCTCTGCTAACAGAAGATACAATTTCAAGGTTTGTGCGGCAGTAAAGCTTTGTATATGAAGCTTTATGCTCTCTGAACCCTCTGGTGGTTTGTTTTTGTTTTTTTAATGTTAAAAGATCAGTGTCCATTTTAAGAGGCAGTAATAATAAATCCCAGATGAGTCTTGGAGGTTTAGAAGGAAAAATCTCTCATCTCAAACAGATGTTTCACATGCATGAATGCGCTCAGTGCTGTGAATTCAGAACAGGAAAGTGACACGAAAGGAGAGACTACAAAATCTGGATGAGATAAGAAAGTTGGCTCACAATACAGTGAAACATAGTCTCAGATGAGGTCCAAATAGTGTGATGCAAACACAATATTAAATTGAAACAGAGAACATGAATACAACTCCGTAATGTGCAAGAGGAAAAAAATTATGCTAAAACAAACCTAAGGAAAAATAAGCAGAAGGCTGATGCTGCCAATACCAATGCATTCGTGAAATTCCTAAACGTTACTGATGACCCTTAGCTAAACTGGGGAGTTTATGTTAAAATTTGAGAATGAAAAATTAAAATGAGCATGCAATTAATTATGAAGGATTGTTGAACACAGCTCACCATTTTGTGATTATTTTGGTATCTAGAGACAGAAAATGTTTTCTGTAATATGTGCATGCAGTATTTTTACTGTCTTCAGTTATATGGAAACAACCTATAAACAAGTCAGCTAAGAAAATATTTTCATAAGAAAATTAATGATGATAGGAAGTGTGGGACAGAATTTTGCTACATATCCAAATGTAAACTGCCAGTTTAGTGCTTAGTCACACAGCAGTAAAACAGCTATAAATATCTAATGATAACAAATGTAAAAAAAAAAAAAAAAAAAAAATTGAAGGAAAGTATAGTCAGATACGACACTGAGGATTAGGGACAGAATTTTGCTACATATCAAAATGTAAACTGCCAGTTTAGTGCTTAGTCACACAGCAGTAAAACAGCTATAAATATCTAATGATAACAAATGTAAAAAAAAAAAAAAAAAAATTGAAGGAAAGCTAATACCAAAAAGTATCACTGAGACTTTAGAAAATTGTAGAAGTTGGTAGAGGAGGTAAAAAGAAGCAAAATCAGTAGCTAAATGGGAAAGATAATGAAATTATTCTCACCAGAGTGACTCAAGTTGCTAATGGGAAACCGGTCTCTTGTTAGGCAGAGGTGGTAGAATTGACAGGAATAATCCTGAGTGGCTGGAAATGTGCAGTAGATATTGCTGCTCTGTTTCAAAATAACCCAACCTATATCAGAGTGTTGCAGTATTATTTTCCATTCCAATGTACCAACATTAATTGCCAGAGCTAGTATTACTTTTTATAGCATGAAAGCCAAATAACACCTATCTAAAAATTTTTTTAGGTTTCCTTGTGGTAAGTTCTCATACCATTAATTTTGATTTCCAGTGAATTGCAGGACACTTCTGCAGCAGTCCTCCAGTTTTTAAGACTATCTCATGTTCTTTGTAATAGTTTGGGTCCACCTTTGCTCTGACATACCAGTGACTTCAAGTGAAATTCTATGTGTTTGTTCTGTTAGTATGATGCATGCTGCTTTTCTTTGGAGCAAAGCAGTTCCATCCAAGCTGGAGCCTTATGAGGGGTTTTCAGGGAGAGACAAACTTTGTGTTTTGAGGTTTTTGTCCTCAATGCAACCTCAGCTATTTGAAACACAGACATGTAAGGGGCTAAAAATAGTATGTGTCTATTGAAACAGAAGATCAGTCATGAATATTGTCATTTGTCATCGAGTTCTGTTGTTATTGCTTCTCCCTTTTTGAAGCAAGTTCCACTGTCATTGCTGCTTGGTTTTTTTAAACCTGTTGGAATTGGATTTTCATCAAAATAAGAAAACTTTTACACAGTTTTTCCTGAAGTAGCCACATCTATTTCTGCATCAGAATAGATACAGAATATTACAAACAATTCCACATTAAGAAGGTTAAAATATTTTTAAACCCCATTTATTTCCCTAAGAAATTCTGTTTAAAAGTTTGGGTCACAGTGATACCTTAAATATGTAGTGACTGGCATTAAAAAAATATAATGTATGCATCCTTAATTATTTTTTGTCTCAGAAAAGTGTTTGGTCTGAGAAAGGACAGCAAGGTTAGTTGAAAGAGCCATTCTTAAGAACAGTGGAATATGCAAGGCATATGTATAAGCAAAATAAATGGTCCTCATGAGGAACTCAGGCTCTTCTATCGGTAACTGACTTGAAAAGAAGTATGTATAAGAGAAAGTCAATAATCTTTTGACTTCAAGGAAGGAAGCTGTGGGGTCTCACAGCCCACTAATGTAAGACAATAGGAGAAAAGACTTTTCAAAACATTCATTATTATTATATATATGTCAAGGAATTTCCCCATGGTCAAGAGCAGTCAAACATCTCATAACAAAAAGCACAGCATGGGGAACAATCTGCAGTGAGAGGCAGTTTTTGTGAAAAGGGCCTCGCGGTCAAGTGAAAAAAGAGAGATTGCCTATTTCATGTGAAGTATTCTGAACAAAGTGTTTCTAATAAATTTTGTTGAACCTGCAAAGTATTAGAGCAGATTTTATCAGTTTTGACATACAGATTGTCTAATGGGAAACAAAAATCCTTCCATTACCTTTCTTACAAATACCCACTGTCCTTTTATACAAGACAGTCTGTAATTTAGCCAAAGAGTAGTATGGCAGCCAAGGTAGTTCAAGTGATAAAATGAAATAAGTGATGAAAGGGATAAAATCAAATACAATCTATGACTCTGTACCTTTCTATTAACTGTTCTTAATTGTCTAGTGCTGAATTGTCCAGTGCTAGGCTTCTGATGTTTTACAAAACAAAATGTACAAGCTCATTTGTTAAGGTGATTATGAAGTCCCAGATACTCAGCAAGACAACAAGGTTTTTACTGTGTTAATCTGAGAAATGCGTTACAAGCCAAATGTAGTCATCTCACTCTTGAGAGTGCCCTCATGCTTGAGGTTAAAGAGCAAACCTGATGTAACCAAGAGACTTAGCAAGCTACAGAATGTTAGGGAACAGGTGCTAAGCTTAGAACAAGCACTGTTTTTCAGTCTTTTTAGATCTGAAGGGAAGGAAGGAATTAGCTGCTTGGGACAGAGTATTTTCCTTGTAGCCAGTTTGGATTTCAGAAAAAAACTTCAGGATAATTAACATGAGGGTTAGCCATTTGTCATTATCAACTGTATTGGTTGGCTATAAACCATTTTTTTAATGAAGGTGCTTACTGCTGGAGTCCATTGCTTTGGTAGTTTTTCAAGGCTGTTGCAATCTAACAAAAATACACAATAGTTCCCAGGGTAATAAAAATATTAAGAAAAATACTCTAGCTGGACATCTTAGATGTAATACATTTTAAGAGTTGTATTTTTGTGGCTTGCTATTGACAAATTTCTTCATTTAAAGCATGAAAAATTAATGTTAGCATTTCTTGTAAAATTGATGCAACGAGCATTGTTACTCAGAATTTGAAAAGGCCATATACTGTGTGGGTTTGCACTGGAAATTAAGGTCTGTGCTGTGAATTTTTGATATTGCCTGACTCTACAGTTCTGACATAGGTTTGTATTTAATACTGTAGATCTATGAGGATTCCATTGTTCTTCAGTCTGTATTCAAAAGTGCACGACAGAAGATTGCCAAGGAAGAAGAAAGCGAGGATGAAAGCAATGATGATGAAGAAGAGGAAGAAGAAGAAGAATCAGAATCGGAATGTGAGTTCCCTGCTAAATACTGAGAAGAAAGTACATCTGGGGATGGAAGGGGAGGTTTTCCGTTTTCAGCATGGAGACTGGTTGTAAGGTTCTATTGTCCATTGGAGAAAGTAACTTCTTACTAAGTTTGCTGCATTGGGCGTTAACATTCAGCTTACGCCTTTTGGCTGTGTGTTCTGCCTGTACCTCTTAGAGGACAGTAAACTATTTTTAAGCCAGAAACAAGTCACAGAGGTGCATTGTAGAAGCAGATCTGACTGGCCGTGAGTGTTTATAAATCCTTCCGTTCCTGTTCATGTTACTTGTAAATAGAAGTGCCTGGAAAGGCTACAGACAGTCTTTATCCATGGGTGGTCAACCTTCAGGCATGGTGTGACATATAAAGCTCATCACCTGGTTAAGAACCAGAAGATGTTGCAAATATTCTTCAGCATGGCAAGGACTAAGTGAAACACCATTTGTTTCAAGAAGCAAGGGGTGACACTCATTCAGTCCCTGCAGACTTGGGAACATGATACAGTGGAAGATGAGGGATGCCTTCATTCCACTTTCTGCCACCCAATAGATCTACCCTTACTCTCCAGCTACCCCATCTGTCTGGTTACAGGAAATGTAGTACTTGGCCCTAAGCTACTCTTCCAAGTACATCGTGCAGGTGTGCAAAGCATGCAACTTAGCAGTTCATTTGGAAATAAGTGGATGTTCTGGAATCAGGAATTTAACATGTTCTTCAGAAAGGTGTCAGCTCAAGATTTGCCAGTCACCTCCACATAGCATTTCTGTAGCTTAAAATAAAGTTTGTAAACATTTCTATGTGCAAGAAAGAAAACATTTTTAGATATGTATCTTCTCACATGACCTGTAGACACCATGAATTCTGAGAATGAAAAGAAGATGCACATGGTCAACTTGAAGTTATTAATTGTAGTTTAATACAAATTATTGTTAAAACTATCAATAAATAGAGAAATAAAAGCAAATACCTCTGCTTCATTGTTCCACAGTCCAGATAAAGTAACAGAGGGGAATACCTTTTCAGGCTGTGACCAGGGGTGAATTTTTGTTCACAGAGGTATTTTTAATGCTAAAAGTTGCTAAGTGAAAGTTACATTCATGTATGCTATTAAAATTTTTGCAGCAAAATCAGTGAAAGTCAAAATCAAGCTAAATAAGAAGGATGAAAAAAGTCGGGAGAAAGGAAAAGGCAAGAAGAGGCAAAGCCGAGCAAAAGCCAAGCCTGTCGTGAGTGATGATGATAGTGATGAGGATCAAGATGAAAATGTAAGTTTTGTTCACTGAGACTGTGGAATTGGTTGCAGTGATTGCGTCTCTACCCTGTCCTGCTTGCTGTCAAAATTCTCAACTATTCATGCTTAAGCACATTTTTAATCTGTATTGATGATCTTGAGAGAATTGGGCAGGGTGATGACTGTATCTGAGTGTGCTTATGACATCTGGTCCCAGTGCTGAAAGACAAGAAGTCTAAGAATTTTGGAGCTTTTTTCTTGGATCTGTTCCTACTTTCATTCAACCTTTGAACCTCATGGTCTGTTTGCTTTTGTCCACAAAGAAGTCTAGCTTAATTTTTTTTTTTTGTTTGTGTGTGCTTCTACTTTTGCAACAAATGAAAACAGACCTCTTCCCAGTTTTCTTAAATGTCTGGCTAGAAAGAAAGATCTGGTGTTTCCTGACTCCGTGTCTTTCCTTCTCTAAAGAAGTCTACATCAATTAAATGAAATGTCATGAAAGAAAAATATTAGATAACATAGTACCTTTCTTAAGGCTATCTTGATTTTACTTTCTTTTTTTTTTCCTTCTTTAACAAGTTCCACAGGTTAGCTGGCAAAGAATTTCTGACTTGTCTTGTGTCTCTTACCTCTAGGACCAGTCGGAAGCAAGCGGAAGTGATGATGAGTGATCCGTAGGGTTTATTTTCTTGGCAGAACTGACCCCTTCCCCTTCTCTTCTCCCTTCTCCTATTTTATACCCAGTGAATTCATTTTGTCAAATAGACATTGGGTTGTTTCTGTATTCTCATTCTCTATAAATTAGCTCTAGGATAGTGCCAGACAAACATATGATATCATAGTGTAAAAAAGGACAAAAATGTAACATATTGTGACCAAATGGGCCTCAAAAGATTTAAAAACAAAACAACAAAAAAAAACTTTTGATGGAAAATGTGGGTTGATAGTATATTTCTATGGGCTGGTTTTAACTTGGTAATGGTTTGATTGTGCCTGGTTTTATCATTTGATAGGATGTTTTTCAGTGGCATCAGAAAGACAAAAAAAAAAAAAAAAAAAGTCTTTTGTAGCATTGATAACCAGGAGAAGCCATTAAAAGCCACTGGTTATTTTATTTTTCATCAGGCAGTTTTCAAAGTTTTTATTTGTTCTGTATTGTTTTTTTTACACTGTGGTACATATATGCAACTTTGTTTAATAGCTTATAAATGTACAGTAGTTAGCCTTCATCCACCTTGTCCCATATACATTTTTCCACTTTACGCTTGGCGATCTTCAGACAAATGCTTTTTGAATTGTATCAAATTTATGTCTACTGTAAACTTTGCTTAACTTTTCTTTCCTTGATTAAAAAAGTTGGGTTAAAAAAATGCTATTGAATATCGCAATCTATATAGTGTAATGGATGGCTTCTTTCATCAGACTGATCTTCTATGTTACCAATGTGGATTATCACCTTTTCCCTAAAGTGTACTTAATCTTTGCTTTCTTTGCACAATGTCTTTGGTTGCAAGTCATAAGCCTGAGGCAAATAAAATTCCAGTAATTTTGAAGAATGTGGTGTTGGTGCTTTCCTAATAAAGAGATAATTTAGCTCAATAGATGCAGCCTTGTGTTATGAGTTCCACAAAAATCTTTTTATAGTAGGGACGAGAGGGCAGGAATGTATCCTTTAGAGAGGTCCACTGTGGTCTGTCCTGAATGTAAAATAAGAACACATTCAAACACCATAGAAGTATCTTCAGAGATGAAGAGAAGATATGCAATACATGTTAAAATAAGAATAATAAAATTGAAGTAGTAAAATAATACCTTGAAGTAAAAGTATAGTTCATTACCTAACAACAATTGAATTGATTAAGCAATAAAATAAACATGTCTTTTTCTTTCCGAAAATGTATGTCCTGAGGCCTCAGTGGCCATGAATACAACTAGTTATGCAGGCAGTCAGCCCGCCTGTAAGTCAGTTAATTTTAAGTATTATCTTGAGGTATCAGGGTTGTGATGCACTAAGATGTGGTAGTGTAAACATTTGAACTACATATCTACAGTTAATGTTGCTACTCTGGAAAATCAAAACTTGTTATACTTGAACATACATTGAGTAGAGCATGTGCAAGCCTAGGAGTTGATTTGTAAACAGAACATTTCTTTTTACCTGAACTGTGTGTTTCTCAGTATGTGCCTACGTAACATCTCCTTATGCTGCCTTGCAGTATGTTAACTGTTTCAGATTTTTCTAGCTCAGCTGAGAAGCAATTTATACATTTGTCTGGTGCCCATTTGTGTATATTAGCTCTGCACTGAGTGAAGTCAGCTTTGCTCAGTTTTAGCAATTTCAAATATTTCATTCCTAGTGTGTGCCCTGTCTGAGTGGAAGACCCATTTCACAGAGAATTTCACAGAGAGATGCCATTGACCTTAGAGGGACACATTGATGAGACCAATGTCTGAAGCAGCTTTGCAGAAAACAACCTGGTGGACACCAAGTTGAACATGAGCCAACAATGCACCCTTTTGGCAAAGAAGCCTAACAGTATCCTAGACTGCATTAGGAGGAGTGTTGCCAGTGGGTCCAAGGAGGTGACCCTTCCTCTCTACTCAGCACTGGTGAGATCTGTCTGGAGTGATCTGTCCAGTGGTGTGCTCCCCAGTAGAAGAGACACATGGACATACTGGAGCAAGTCCAGCAAAGGCCACTAAGATGGTTAAAGGAGTGGACTATATGATGTACAAAAGGAGGCTGAGAGAGCTGGGGCTGTTCAGCCTGAAGAAGAGAAGGCTCAAAGGCACCTTACTGATGTGAATTAGTATCTGAAGAGAGGGCGCATAGAAGGCCAGGGTCGGGCTCTTTCCAGTGGTGCCCAGTGACAGGAACAGAGGCAGTGGGCACAAACAGAAACATAGGAGGTGCCCTCTGAACATCAGGAAACACTTTTTTACTGTGAGGGTGACCGAGCCCTGGCACAGGTTGCCCAGAGAGCTTGTGGAGTTCTTGGAGATATTCAAAAGCTGTCTGGACATGGTCCTGAGCAACTGGCTCTAGGTGGCCCTGCTTGAGCAGGGGGGTTGGACTAGGTGACCTCCCGATGTCCCTTCCAACCCTCAACTGTTCTGTGATTCTGTGTTACAGGCTAGTTTGGTTTGCAGAAGCCCTTCTGTCTTCAGTGACAGTTTCACAAGACCATATATAAATGTTACTTTTTCACTGCAAAATGCGGTAAGTCTACCAACCCGTTATGCATGACAAGAAACATCTGGCAGTAAGCTGTAGTCACTGCTGGACTAGACTGGATTTAAACTGGCAGCTTAGATGTAAAAGGCACAGTATCACGTTACCCATCCCCAGAGTGCCTGATGACTTTGCAGTGACCCAGTTTGATCTATTTTTCAAGAACTCATTATTTACAGATGAGTGTTCAGCTGGAGAGTAAAAATGAACTAAGACAACCCAACGGTTCTGTTAAAAAGGAAAGTAACTTTTTTTAGTCGATAACTGTAAGCCGTATGAGGATATCAGTTTGCATGGAGAAACACATCTGAATTCTTAGCTGCAGTTTTTATCAGGTTTAAGTAATTTAAAAATATTTTCAATTTCCCCTCTGAGTTTCAAGAAAAAATGCAATTATTTTTATCATTAGATTAAAATTGATTTATGACTGTTAAGTCACGCCTATGGCTCCACTGCAGTTGCTCCTGTTATTTTGCTTAGGATTTGAATTTGTTTCTACCCAGAGTAATTTTAATTGTTAATTTGCTCTTCCTCTGTATGAATGTACTGCATTTTTCAAGATGAGGTTTTTTTCTGGTAATCTCAGCACGTGACTGTATGAAGAAGAAGGTTCTGGGTAAATTGCTGTCATATGTAACCCTCCAGATTCTTTACCAAGAAGAGAGGAGGAAATCTCTTCTTAAGGTATGTACAAGTCCATGCTGAAGATGGAGGCATACTTTCTCTTTTACAGGATTGCCTTTCTAGTACAAATTGATGTGCAAAGCACTTAGAATACCTTTTGGACAATACACAAATAAAAGCACAATGCGACAATCCATATTGAGGGAAATGAACTCATTTCCTACCTTAATTTGAGAAAATTGTCTACTAGAATTGGAAATGGTGTCGCTTGGGCACTGACAAGATAAGCACAGTGAAGTAAATAGTGGGAGATGTTCTTGTTGTATCTGCTGCTCCTGGGAAGTAGACAGCGGTGTAAGTGGGCCAGATGAGTAACTTTTAGCAGCTTTTACACATTTCAGGTGGTATTAATAACAGTCTTACTAGTCTTAAAGACTATTAATAATAGTCTTCCTTTTCCCCTCACGCACCTTCTGAAAGACACAAAATGCAAAAGCTTTCACTCATTGATATAAATAGCTTCTTGCTTAAATGTGTCTGGTCCTCCATGCAAAGTATCACATTGGCTACGTTTTCAGACCCACATATATTTTTATTTCCCATGTTGTGTATACTGCTTTTAGAACAGAATCGTCAGGGTGTTTCCACCACCACCACCCCTCTGGCCCCAGAGGTGTACTCTTCCCTCGCTCAGCTCGTGAGTGAAGCTGGGGGTTGGCAGCTGCCGAGGCAGGGGGACGCAGCAGGTTTGTCACTGCAAAAGCTGCCGCAGCTGCTGTGCACTGTAAGGCAAAGGCATGGCTGATGCAGTAGTAAGCATGGTTGTTAAGCTGTCAGTACGTGCTCAGTCCTGTCAACTACCCAAGGAGGGTGTTAATTAATTAATAATGCACAACCTACTGTTACTTCTTCCATAAAACACTTGGGCAATAGGGTTTACCGAACACATTGGCTAGCCTAGAGAACAGGTCACAACATGTTACAAACAAAATGGGAAGTTTTTATAAAGGTTTTTTTCAGACTGGTCTCCACTTTCCCTTCTGCTCAACTTCTGAAAAACCTCTGAAATATTTTTAAAGGCCTGCAAAAAAAATAAATCCATTTTCAATTTTGAATAGGGGGTTGAACTGTAAGCTGAAACATGACTGCAAGTCAAGTTGTGTAGGTTCACAGAAGGGCCTGGCAAACGTAGTTTGTGTGTTGACTGTAAGGAAGAAGGGGAGGTAGGTTCAGGGCAGGCAAAGAGGTGAACTGTACACAGTTTTGACTCCTTTGCAGTAGAATTGTATAATTTTAGGAGTTACTCACCCCTAATCTTGCTGTGCTGAACAGAGCTAGAAGGTGGAAGAGACAGAAAATAAGCAGAGGATGTGAAACACGCTACTAGTCAGCATTTACCTAGTTCTGTTTTGTTAAAACTGGGCGTCCCATTCAGTGGGAACAGAACTTTGTACTTTGGGACTACACAGTCATACACTAAGTGTTTAAACATCAAGAGCCATGTTTATGCATGGGGTAACTTTGTTAATTAAAATTAAGACCAAAAATGCTGGGAAGGATTATCCAGATGCAGCCTGCTTATTGTCTGTGAGGGAAGTCAGAAAGTCAGAATTTATCCAACCGTTACTTAAACGTGACACAAAGCAAAAGTTAGCCAGAAGTTGCAGCACCACTCTCTTATTTCTCCTTAGCAACTAAGAGCTCACCCTCTCCTCAAATGAGAGAAGGTCAGTGCAGGTGTGTCCCTACTTCTTTCTCCAGTGGAGGTCACGCCAGGTTTCCAGGCACTAGTCCTCGTCTCTCTGTGTGCTTTGCTTGTGAGGGTTGTAAATGTGGCAATATCCACCATACTTTTGACTACGTCCACACAGAGATGCGTATGCTGAGGAACAAGTTGAACTCTCTGCCTTGATCTGATGCTGTTATGAGGTAGAATATTCCCCTGCCTCTATTATAAGGAGCTTGTGTTTAAATGCATGTGGTGTTTTACTTCTCCCTTACTTTCATGACCACAGTAGACACAGTAAGAACAAAATCCTTCTCTGATTAGATGAAGAGCTTGTGTTTTCTCCCCACGTGTTGCCAAGTTGCTGTCAAAGGCTGAATCACAATGGTTAACTGCAACATGAAGTTCATGCATTTGGGAAGTGACCAGAAGACTTGTATTGGAAATTACACCTGAGGCAAGGACCATTTTCACGACAACTTCCAGCTTGGGCAGCTGCTTCCTGAGTTTGTGCTTGGTACACAGTGTCACATTTTCATGCACAATCCATTGCCATGATGACGTATACTGATGCTTCATCACATTTACCGCTTTTGATGGGATCGATGGTATTAAGCTATGTACTGCATCACCTGCTACCTGTGAATACAACCATTGCACAGGCTATTCTCACAGCAGGAGATGGAGATAGAAATAAAGAGAAGACCCCAATACTGAGACTAGAATTCACTGCAAATGAAAGAGAACTATCTATGTGCCAAACGTCATTTTCTTTCTCTGAAGGAGACGTATTTTCTGATGGAGGTGAATTCATATCCGCTTGTGTTATTTGTGTTATGGTTTATATCCCATTTTGCTGTAGTAGTATCTATTATGTGCATTCTCCCTTTGGGCTTCCAACGTAGTTGCTCTTCTGTCCATCACCTTCCATTGAAATCAATTTTATATGCACTTGGATGCCTTACAGACTTGAAGCAGTTACTGCTTCATTGTGCAGCATTGCTTCCCATCTCATGAAATGAGAGAGAAGGAGGAGTAAAAAGGCATTGCCTGACCATTCACTTAGGGCCTCTCATTTCCTGAGACTGGGACACCTTGTTGCTATTAGTGCTGTTGTCTGCTGCTGCGACCCTAGGGACACGTCAGTACTTCTGCAGTTCCTGAAGTTTCTCTGAGCAGCTCTTAAGGTCAAGGAACAAAGCAGTGAGGCTGAGCGTGTCTGACGCTCTGCAGGTGCACAAAAGACAGTAAGTATTCCATGTCAGTGCACTAGAGCACTTAGAAGCAGTAATTAAAGTAGGTATTTAAAACTTCACAATTCATTTAAAGCACATAAGGGCCAATCTTGCCAAAATAAGAGCATTTTACTTCTGTTTTGGAAACTCTTATTAGACCAACTTCCATTGCTGCACCACTGGATGTAACTTTTTGTCATCTTGAGTGCTTATATAGGAAAATAATTTACCCTGCATCATTAATCAAATTTTTCACTACCTCTTGCGATTCTGCAAGATACAGAGATGCTGCATAGGAGGGCCCTACCAGATTCTACATACATTACAGCGATGATTTCCCTGAGATGGACAGGTTAAAAAAAAAAACCAAACAAAAACACAGCTTGTCCTGTACCTGGTAAGTTGATTATTTGTGCTTGGGAGTAAACAAATTGAAAAGGATATTACTGTCTCTTTCTCCCATGCCACTCAGGCTCACTTCAAAGCCTCCTTCTTGTTCCCGGAACATAAAAGGCAAAGTTCAGCCACCACCAAGGTGTAGGTTAAAAGGAGAAGCTTGAGTTTATTCTTCATAAGTGGTCAAGTGACACATTTTTTCGTGGGAGGTGCCATGCAGTTACTTTGTCATTCTGACTACGTCTGGGCCTGGCACTCTCTGCGTTTCCAACTGTGCCAGGTCCTGTTCCAAGCTGGCACCCGAGAGACAGTGCTGCTGCAGTTCCTGGAGTAGAAACTAATTCAAAGCAGCTCTTTCGGGTGAACATGTTTCCTTGGATGGTGCAGATTAGTAAAGGAGGCAAATTTTTTGTAGACCCATCTGTGTGAGTGGGCTCATCACCACTCAGAGCTCAGGTGAGCTCAGCCATCTCATCCCTGCCATCTCAATGTCCCTGCTGAATTCAGCAAAGTAGCCTGTGACATCCCCGCTGAATTTGGCAAGGTAGCCTTGCTACCTGTTCTGCCTGTGCTCCTCTGACCACAGAGCCCTGGTTGCTTCCTTGACATTGCTTGTTTTAATGGCCTAACTTCTTGACTGATCAGAGACTTCTGGCCCTGGGGAACAATCCCATTACCTCCCTGGTAACCGGCAGCTGTGGCTGGCTTTCTTACAGCTTTCCAAAAGTTCATGGTGTTCTCCCTGGAGACGTCCGCATCGCTGCTTTCCTTTCCACTCTCTTGCTGCTGTCGCCTCCTTTAATGTAACCATGGGATCAACC
>NW_009260129.1:696575-703041 GCF_000687185.1 Egretta garzetta
ATCAGAGACACTAATCCTGCAAAATGACAAAAGCATCACCTACACTGCGTGAAGGTGTGTATTTCACCTCCAGCCACCTCACCTGCCTGAGGCCCATCAAGTGGTCTCCCTGGGGCTGTCACCAAGGAAAAAGTGATCTCTCGTTATTTTTAAACCAAATGAGCTTGCACAGTGAAATATTCTTCAACTTATCCCAGAATTGTTTCTGTCTAGACACAGGATGGACAAATACAGTGCCAGCTCTTCTTACAAGACATCTTCACACTTTGCTGCTCAAAAAGAGAGCAAAGGGTCCCCTGAGGACTTGCCAGAAGACCACCTCCAACACATCATGCCTCCTAACCTCCTGTCATCCTTTTCAGCCATCAGCCTCCACCCCAGTCTTACTGTATACTTTGGTAATAAGCACTGGGACCCACCAAATGACAGCCCAGTTTGAGTAAGGCTGGCCTTAACCTGGTCTGTCCGGGTTAAACTGCAGCGCAAGGGTGTGTGCTCTTCAGCGAGCACAAGGTCTGACAATATGCCATGTGATATCACTATTTGACTTGACTACAGCATTCAGTGCTGAAAAACACTGGAAAGACAAACGTGAAATTCCAGTACATGCTTTCTAACCTTAGTAATACATAGAGCTACAGAAAATGTTCTTTCTGTGAAGGCTGCTCTTGACTGCAGGTGCAAATATTTTCAGGAAGGTCACATGTGTGTTATCTTTTCGCATGTTCACTGGTGTGGTCTGTTCTCCCCTCTAGTTTTGCCAGAAAATAGTCTTTCTCACATAAATTTATCAGCTGTCTTCCCATAGCCTTTACACCCATTAGTGAGAGTCGAGGTTTACACTGGACTCAGTCGCGTCAAAGGCGGTAACCCAACAACTGTGTACAGAACGATGCCTCTTTGCAGAGGAGTGTATTTTGCCTTTAAGATTTTAGATAGCAAGGACAATTTGACTTTCCTAAGGGTAAATCCGGGGGGACTTTTAAATGAAAATGAAACTCAGCAAATGAGAAATGAGTAGGAAATTTAAAAAATAGCTACTTTCATGATCAAGAAAGTAATTCAGTCATGAGTCTTTTTAAGATGTCTAGTGCATCTCAGTCACTGCCAGGTTTGCACTGAGGACACCTGTCCAATAGGAATTTGACTTAGGCTGTCAATATTTCTTGTAAAGCAGCAAACAAATGGCAAATAGTAGTTCTTGTCTGAATAAATTCAAGCTCAACTTTTACTTCCTCCAGCCTGAACATACATTAAGCTCCAAGGTTTCAGATCTGACTATTGATCCTTTGAGCTATGTAGTAGCTTGGTTTTATTTTTAATGAACAATACTTTCTTCTAATTTGCATCTATGTGACTCCTCCTGCTTTCATGGGAACAGCAATGCAGCATAAACAGAGTCTAGATTTCAACGTCACAATGGGAAATATTTTTGCGGTACCAGCAGTGATAGGATCTACCTGCAAGTGTACAGTGAGTGGAAAGCAGACTGGTTTTAATGCTCCAGGGGAAAGAAAGAAAAGTCAAGCTCACTGAGATTTTGTCTGAAATTCATGTTCTTCTCCTGTAAAGCCCATTGTGATAGGCTTCCATTATATAGAATAAATAGTATAGTGTATGAAAGGAATAAAAATATTCCTGTACCCCTCTGCATTTGTATCTCTATATCTCTGACTCACAATTTTCTATTAAGCCTATGAACCTGCAGACCAGGACTCCGAGTGGTCAATGGACAAAACACCTCAGCAAAGCTGTCCCTCAGCTTGGCACTTGCTGAAATCCTGATGTAGAAGAAGAGTGAATTACAGCTAACTTCAAGAGAAGCTTATGTTATGTATACCGTTCTGAGCTTTTGTCTTTTCTCTGTGTCATTCCTGGACTCAGCTTTGGAAGTCAACTGTCTATAGTGAGGGTTTAAGTTTGGTTTGGGCTTGGGACGTATGCTGCCCAAAGGCAGATGAGTGCTGTGCTCTTGCTAGCACTTGTTCTTCAGCAGAGTTCCACTGGATCCCAAGACTCCTGTCCAAAGTATCCCAAGGTTTGAAAATTAGTATGTCAAAAATACAGGAGAAATGGGGACAAAAATAGTCTGTTTGAAAAATATTAGAACAGGCAATCTCTTAGAATCTTTACTGAAAGACATGAAAAATACATGTTGCCACAATTGGAAATAGTAATGTTTATATGCATGTATAAACCCTATTACAGAATCATCATCCTCCGACCTGCATACCCGATTTACATCCTTTCCTTCTCCTGTTTATGTTTTTGCTGAATTCCTTGTCATTTAATTTCCCCTCTCAGGCTCCTGTGAACTTTATAGATCTCAAAATCTTGACTGATCCTACTCATTGACCTCCTTCCTTCCCAAAGCATCAGAAGGCAGTTGTAGCATGGTGCTGGTTCAATGTGTCAGGCTTTCCTAAGTGGCCAGAAATGCTCCAGCTCCAGCCTCCAGATATTCTGACAGAACACAGACTTTTGTGGTTTTCACTGAAAAAGAAATAAAACTGTGGAGTTGACTTATTCTGTGATATACATGCTGGGGAAAAAAAAAAAACAAACCCAAAACCTAAAACAAATAAAAAAACCCCAACCAACCAACCAAAACCAAAAAAACCCAATGAAACAAAAGAATTATAGCAGAAGAGCCAGAAACATGAAGACAATGAACATAAGGACATGCAAACTAAGACACAGGTGACATCACTAGATGCTAGAAAAGACATTTACCTTTTGGTTTAGAAGCACTTAATTGAAAGTTTTAAAAAAGAAGTTTAAAAGCTTGTTTTCTCAGTTGTTAGCTTCGATGTTTTGCTTATGTTTCATTGCTTTCCACTGGAATAGACCAGACCAGACCAGACCAGTCTATTTCACTTGGAAGGGACCTATAGCCATCATCTAGCCCAACTACCTGACCACCCCAGGGCTGACCGAAAGCTAAAGCCTGTTGTTAAGGGCATTGCCCAAATGCCTCTTAAACACTGACAGGCTTGGGACATTGACCACCTCTCTAGGAAGCCTATTCCAGTGTTTCACCACCCTGTCAGTAAAGAAATGAATCTATTTCTTCTCTAGAGTTTAATAGACCAACGAAGAGGAAACATTTCTCCAAGAATCTCTGTAAAGCACTGTTGTATCTCAAGCCTGGTGGGAATCTTCAGATTATATCAAATTACAAACATTACCAAAGAAAATTGATTTAAGCAAACAAATAAAACAAAAATGTTTAGGGCTGTAAATACTTAGTTTTCTTGGGTTTCAGTGGGAGAAACATGCTCTGCAGTAATACTTTCTTAAGCAATCCATCAGCTTCTTGGTTTCACCTCAGCAGAGGTGATCCTGAGTTTAAACATATAGGTAGCAATGCAGTATTTTCATGCCATTTCAGCATGTTGGGAACATAACCCAGGCTTTGGTATGTTGCAACACCTGAAAACAGCAGCAAACTTAAAAGAAGGGTATAAAACATTGACTACTGCACAAGGAAGACATTTGATTAATGACCATGTACTTCAGGCTGTTTAATTATTATTTTTCTCCTTGTAAATTAATGCAACTGTAACACATTACAGGTAGAAATAAAGGCTTAATTTGAAGTCTCCGGGGCAGACAATATTCCAGGTGGTGGCAGGGCAGGCCCACGGCAATGACCAGGGCCTGGCCATGGGGTCAGGGACACGGCCAAGGTCATGCTCGGACATGTGCCCATGGGTTACCCTAGCTCAGTGGGGCTCATGGCCAGGCAGGGCCCACTGGTGACACAGCGCAGGTTTGGGAATCTCCCTTGCTGAGGCTTCAGCAGCTCAGGGTCTTCCAGTTTACCAAACCTTTAGGGTTTTGGGTTTGTTTTTTTTTTTCCCTTTGCAAATAGAAACAAAGTAATTGCTTGCGTTCTGTCACTGTGTCCAGAGGACTGGAGAAATTGCCAGCAGGACTTCGCCATGTGAAGAACAAACCATGAGGGAGCATTGACCGGTCCCCTGTGCCCCCACACGGCTGCCACCACTGCCCTGGCACAGGGTGGAGCGGTCTGAGGGTGCAGGTGATGCTTGAGCTCCTGGCTACCATGAGGCGGGAAGGGTGGCGCTGGTTTCCCAGGGCTCAGAGGGAACCGTGGCTGTAGGCAAAAGTTTGTGATTTGCTTCTAGCACCAGGTAGCAGAAGGGAGAAAGCAGCTCTGAGGTTTTCTTCTCTGTCTTCACCTTCAATGCTTTGTCACTACTAAGATATTTTGCTGGTACAAAACCTTTTATAATATCTCCTCTTGAACTCTGTCCATCACAGTCTCATCCTGGTCTGCTTAGGGTGATTATAATTAGAAGCCTAAGGTAAAGGAAAACAACAGAGTTCAACAAATTAGGCTGCACCACTGAAGCTGGGGGAGAATAATCTGAATTTCTGAAGAGCTCTATCCTGCACACTCGTACACTGAGCAGTCAGTGTCAATAATTTATACTTATGAAGCAGTGAAGTGAGATGCCATCGTGCATTGTCTGTACAACACCCCCCCAGCTGGTCACACTCTGAGGTAGTGCAATGTCCTGAACAGCCGCTTCTGTGGGTAGGACATGTGTGTAAAACCAGCCTGATTGCTGAATCCAAAATTTTACATCTCTGTGGACAGATGGACTGTGCAGATGTATTTTGCTGTTCAACTAGTATGTTTCTGCATTAACAGGTATGAAGAGGTGGGTTTTCTTTACACACCAGATTTTAGAAACTTCTTGCTTGTTTTCATGAATATAGTGTCTGTTTCCATCCTTTAGCAGAGAGCAAAAGCCAAAAGTACCAAAAACCTAATCAGCGGGAAGTACACAAGTCCCCAAGGTCAGCGTATGGCTAGAAATCAGATTTAGGGGCTCTCACTTGCAAACATTTCAGCTTGTGTTTGTCTTGGGCTGTTCCTGGTTATTTTCTCTCTTCTCTCTGTGGCTTGTCCTCAGGTCTGGAAGGAGAGGGTTTTCTTATTGCAGTCTTGTTTTTCACCAGCAGGACAGCAACAGTAATCATAATGCAAAAGCCAGCCAATGAAATATATTTAATTCTTAACCAAGATAGTAATTTCAGATGACTGTGGCTTCTCATTGGAGCAGACTTACTTTTAACTCCTAACATACAGAATGTAAACCTTGACCTCATTTCCAAGAAGCTCAAAGCCACTTTACTATGTCAACCCAAAGAACTAAAAAGTGATTTCTTTCCATACTTCCAGGTCAAAACAAGCTGAAATATTCCTTCCAGGACAGAATGGCAGCTGGTGGTTGATCAAGGAATAGCACAGCAAAGCTGACCATCATAGCCTACAGAGCTTTTGAATTTTTTAATGGTACAGAAATCTGAAATCTCAGACAAAGAATGGAAAGGCAACCCTTTTCTGCTTCTGCTTTTCCTGCTTACATTCTCTACAGAATGTGAGAAGATAAAATCCCCAAGGACACCCTGCCTAGGACCAGCAGCCTGCACATGGCTGTGGGTCACCACCAGCCCTAGAGTCTCACCCCATGCGACTTGGTACAGTCTGTTGAATCCTGTGATGGGATCCCACTGCTTGAGCAAAGCTTCATTCTGTCTGTGTCTTAATTAGTTGGCATAATGAAGTTAGCTGACATTCAGATCTTGGAAGAGCCTGCTCAGGCTGAAAGAAGTTCCTTCCTGTCCAATTGACCTTGAGTCTGGAAAGAA
This sequence comes from Egretta garzetta, assembly GCF_000687185.1. Classification (NCBI taxonomy): domain Eukaryota; kingdom Metazoa; phylum Chordata; class Aves; order Pelecaniformes; family Ardeidae; genus Egretta; species Egretta garzetta. The sequence goes on from NW_009260129.1 coordinate 702,261, forward strand.
GTAGATCTGCTGTTTCCTTTTTCTTTCTGGCTGCAGCAAGTTACTGAAATAAAGCGCTTTGTCTGTGGCAGTGTTTTTGTCCCTTAGTGTCAACTAAAGCCTTTCTGGGAGGTCTGTAAGTTTTCTCCTGTATAAAGTTGGCTTTCTTGAATATTTAGAGTTGTATATATAAACTAATTAAGAAAATAAATTAAGTCTGTACAATCCAGTTCCGTTAGGAGCCACAATAGCCCTGAATTTTTACTATGTGTTTCTGCCCAAATGTGGTCAGAGGGCTTGGTTTTCTTTTTTTGTAAGAGTTCAGCTGAGTTGTTTAATCAGGCATTATAAGCAGATGTCTTTCTCTCTCCTTTTTTCCTCTGATGCTTTCTTTCAGCCTGCCATTTCTCCTGCTCTGACCTCTTCTCCCAGTTTCCCATGAAGGGGCTTTGGGAATTAACTCATTTAGTTTGGCACCTTTGGTCAGCATCACAGCCTGGGGCCAGGGAGGCTTAGTGCTAAGTCTGTAGAGCATACACTAAACATCACCACCAGACTGTGACCCATTGAAAGGCACCGTTGCATACAGGCCCCTTGTTGGTCATGCAAGAGGGAATTATACGTCTAATGCAGCAAATCATCAGACAGCTTTGCTTTTGCCATATCCCTGTGTTTAGGCATTTTCATTTGCAGCACAGATCTTACAATTTTCTTTCTTTGCTGCATAGAGGAATTGGCAGTGCCTGAAAGAGCGTTTTTTAGCAGTTAAAGAATGAAATGGCGGGGGGGTCTATCCCGCAGT
>NW_009260129.1:703692-709707 GCF_000687185.1 Egretta garzetta
GGTTCAGTAACCTACAGCATCCTGTTGAACTTCTGGTTTCTACGTCCAATAAGGCTTTCTCTAAGGCAGCGGTAACTCTTTTCTGCTGATGAAGGTATGCAAATTAGAGGAAGGATAACTGTTAAAGAAATTTCATCTTTAAGTTAAGTAGTATTTTTGATCAGTTGAAAAAAGTAAAACTAAGATTTAGGCCATGTGTCAGAGTGTCCAACCGATCAGACGCCATGCTTTGTATGCACATTCTGACAACTAGGCTTTCTCTAAGGCAGCGGTAACTCTTTTCTGCTGATGAAGGTATGCAAATTAGAGGAAGGATAACTGTTAAAGAAATTTCATCTTTAAGTTAAGTAGTATTTTTGATCAGTTGAAAAAAGTAAAACTAAGATTTAGGCCATGTGTCAGAGTGTCCAACCGATCAGACGCCATGCTTTGTATGCACATTCTGACAACTGATGTATACCCGTCATTGCTGTTTCCACAAATCTGGACAATGACTTCCAGACTTCAGTGCCATTAGTTTGCACTGAGAAGCAAATTCTCTTTTCTCTCCATACCTCCTGGCTGTTCTAAAATTTCTCCTCAGTTTTGCTGACTCATTTGTTAAAGCTATCATTCTTTTTTTTTTTTTTTATAGATACCTCTGTCCTAGAGTCCTGTCCATATGCCATATGGATGCCTTAATTCTTCTGACTACTCTGTATCTGTAACACATTTTTGTACTAAATCTATTGTTTCATTCAGTTCACAGCCAATCAGATTGAATAAAACCCCCAAGTTTATCGTGGGATGTGCTCTCAAGAGAGCCCTACACTATCTCTATGGCAAAGTTAAGCCAAATAAATCCTAGAGTTGTTGTTTGCAACATGGATAGCAAGAGGTTCAAAACTGTAGCTTGCAGAGTGTTACAAGACTTGCATGAAGAGACTGACTCTTAAGGAAAATGGATGAATGTCCTACAGCTGATGAAAAGCTTGGATGACAACAAATACAGCTCAAGATGGTCCAAGAGCTTTTTTCAGAATAGCATAGCTGTATCACGGAAGGGTCACTGACATGAGCCTGCATCTATGAAGTAACAAGCTGTTCTCTCCAAAAGGAAGTGTTCTTTAGTTACTGTGTTTTTGCAGGAGCCAAGGAGCAGAGGTGCTCTGATGGACCTGATACTTACAAACAAGGGTCAGGGATGTGGAGATCAGGGACAATCTTGGCTGCAGGGACCATGAGATAGCGGAGATTGGGATCCTGAGAGGACAGAATGGGGCAAACATCAGGATCACAACACTGCACTTCTGGAGAGCAGAATTTGTCCTGTTCAGAGATCTGCTTATAGCAAAATCCCATGGGAGACAGCCCTGGAGAGGAGTCCAGGAGAACTGGCTGATTTTCAAGGATCACCTCCTCCAAGCTCAAGAATGGTCCATGCAGAAACCAAGCAAAGGGAGCAGGAGGCCTGCATGGATGAGCAAGGAGCTCCCAGCTAAACTCAGACATAAGAAGGAGGTGTACAGGAGGTGGAAGGAAGGACAGATGGCCCAGGAGGAATGTTGAGATGTTGTCTGACCATGGAGAGATGGGCTTAAGACAGCCAAAGCTCACCTGGAGTTGAATATGGCAAGAGGCAGGAACACCAACAAGAAAGGCTTCCATAGGGACATCAGCAGCAAAAGAAAGACTAAGGAAAGTATGGCCCCACTGATTAACTGGGCAGAGGGCTTTGTGACAAAGGACACAGACGTAGCTGAGGTGCTCAATGTCTTCTTCACCTTTGTGTTTACTGGTAAGACTTGCTCACAGTAATCTTAGGCACCAGTGGGAAAGTCCAGGACAAAGTAGATTTACTCTCAGTGGAGGATAATCTGGTTAGGGAACATATAAATAAACTGGACCTACAGGCATCCGTGGGCCTGATGCAATGCACCCACAAGTGCTGGTGGAGCTGGCTTGTGTCATTATGGGCTTGCCTGTAGTCCTCTTTAAAGGCTGTGGAGTAGACAGGTGTGATTGGAGAGGAATCCTGAGGACTGGAAGGAAGTGTCTTGCTGTCTCCAAGAAGGGGAAGGAGAAACTGAGAAATTACAGGCTGCTCAGCCTCACCTTGATCCCTGGTGAAGCAGCTAATCCTGGAAACCATTTCCAGACATCATGCAGGACAAGAAGGTGACTGCAAGTAGTTGGCATGGACTAATAAAGGGGAAACCATGCCTGACCAACCTGATGGCTTTCCACAATGAAGTGACCGGCTTAGTGTATATATGGATAATAGGAAAGAAAGACTAGGAAATAGTTACTCAGAACAATGACCAGAGAAAAATTAGGTTCCTGCTGTATGTAATAGATTCAAGAAATGTTTACGTAGCATAAATTTGGATGTCTGTCTGTTGGGTAATTTTTATACTAGCACTGACAGCTGCTTGCTGGAGCAGATGAAAGTACAGCGCTGCTGCCCTCTTTGTGTTTCTTTCTTCTTCTGGTGCTGAGTCTCCATTAGCATTTCTGGAGGAGTAAATACGTTGATTGGGAAAAGATGGCTTTCTTTTAAATATTTGACATCGGAGCTTTACTAAGACATCAAGAGGGAAATGCGAAGATAAAGGAGGTACTGTTTTGTCAGTGTCTGTGTCTTCAAACGCCCACCACTACAAGCAAATCTGCTTTATTTTTAGGGAGAACCATAATGGAGCTGATTGATTGCCACTAAGTGACATCTCTTTTATGAGTGGACTGTTTTCAGCAACTGTGGTGCCTTTTGCTGTAAGAGTTGAGGAAATGTTCCTCACCTTTGACCACCTCCTTTCCTCTTTGGTTACTGTCCCTGCCTATCAAAGAAAGGCAAAAACACGATTAAAAAGTATTAAACTAGCATGAGGTATATTGGAAGAACATGCAAGAAAGGCTGTCACTAACTACTCAGCCCAAAGGGGAAACCTTTTATTATTTTTATCATTCTCATGGTGATGGCAGAATGATTTTTTGGATAGTAATTAGTCTTCACCAGCCTCCTGTAGCAGGATACCATGCTGCCAATATCTGTTATTCAGTCTTTCTGTAATCTTCCTAAATTATCCCTATCGTCTTGTTATCTATATGAAATCATTTCCTGGTATTCACCTGAAATGCTTTTCCTTTTGGTTTGTCCCTGTTCTACCATTTCGAAGGCCAAATAAATACAGAACTTTCCCCAGGCTTATAATTAACATTTTCGCTTTGTGTGGATCCCTCTTGTTCATCATGGATGAAATCCTGCCTAGGGAGAATTAACTACAGTGACTTCTTTGGGCCAAAACCACGTATCTTTTTCCCTGAATTCTTGAGCTTTCTGCTCAAGAAATCAAGTTGATTCAAGACTTTCTGCTTGGAAAGAAACTTTGTTTAACATCCCATTGTTGTGTCCCTCCTTCTGTTCTTGTGTTACTGCTCTGTCTGTCTTGAGCTACAGTGAGCAAAAATCAGATGTTTTTTATAGATCACACCATCACCATGGTTAACTGTATTATTTGCTTGGAATAAAAAAAGCTGAGTGTGCCTGAATGGGAAGAAAAAAAAGATAGACTATCAGGTGAGATATATTAGGAAGTATCTAAGTATTTTCAAGATCAGCCTTTGATTTTCAGTGGATTTCTGAGGTTCTAACCTTATATGCACCTAACGGTGCAGACGGGCTCTTTCTGTGATTCCTTTCAAAAGCTTAGTCCGTGCAGAAGCCCAGCAAAGCTCAGCCGTTTCTGAAAAATCTCAGGAGATATGGGACTTCTCTACAGATGCCCACCTAACCTGTGGCAGTTCTGGCTTATCCGTACCGGCGAGCCATGCCAGAGGTGCAAACGCTGGCCATGCTCTGAGAGCTGCAGGTGCCTTGCGCTTCGGAAAGTCATGCTGCAGCCATTCCAAGTCAGGCCACAGGAAACAGAGGAATCAGCAAACCAGCAGGCCTTGCCTGGAAATGCCCTGTTAAAACATGCTCTTAGGAATTGTTTTTCTTTGCATGACGTTGCCTTTCTGAACTGGTAGAAACATGTTCCTTGTTCATATCAAACTCCCAGATGACTGGCGCTCATCTTTCTCTCACCTGTGTTTTCATGATGAAGGATGCCTGCCACTGGAAAAAGATGATAACTTGAAATATTTTGTCTTTGTAGGTGGTTTCGGTCCAATTAACAAAGTAGGTTAATTCAGATTCTGGTGAATGCATTTATCTTTGTGACACATCCAGGCAACCTAAGTAGGACAAGGAAACTAATGTACTTCTCTATTTATTTACCCTGGTCCTGAGGTGACACTTTAGCCATGGCATGCTACTGCTGCCTAGTCAAGCACTAACAACATGTTTGGGTCTTAACTGAATACCAATAAAACACCATTTCTGCTGTGACTAGCTTGAAGCCTTCAAAACAGACGATACAAATAAAATTCATGGGTTGACGATTTTTCCATGTAGCTCTTTTTCTCATCTTACGCAATGCAGTGGTAGGAGAAGACATTTGGCAGACAGGGGACCACGGCTATGAAAGAAGTGAATTTCAGTAAACATCTAAGGGCATGACCTTATTACGCAATATGGAGGACAACATGTTTTATGATCTAGGCTTTTTTCATGAGTATACGCTGAGTTCCTCAGGCTACAAGCTAAAGAAACAGGAGTCTACTGGGAAGGATCTCGTCTGTGTGGGCTGCTTGAGAAGCCCCTGTCCTGTCCGACGTGAGTGATGCTCTGTTTGTTCTGATGATGATAATCTAACAAGGAGGGAACAGGACCACAGTGTTCCAGGATTAGAAAGTTATGTGTCGTAGCAGGGACTTTTTTGGGGAAGGGAGGGAGTTGTATGGCTGTCACCGTAAGTGTAAAAAAGAGGTAACAGAGCAGTAAAAGAACAAACAATTATGCAGTGCAGGTAGTTTATGCAGTGTCCTGATAAGAATTATATTAACTTCTGGATGTAATACTGTCATACAAGTAGTGGGGTAAAGGCCTGGCTAAACCAAAACTAAAGTTATTGCCAAATGTGTATCTTTATTTACAGCTTTGTCTCCTAGACTACTTCCCTTTTCTTGGGAATTTATCTCATACGCTGTGTTTAAGTCACAGTCAGCTGGAACCTTTTGGTTTGTTGATCAAGTGCCCAAAACTGTATTTAGTTTCAGGGTTTGGTTTTTTTATTCTTTTAATTTATGGGAAATGTCAGTCCAAAGGGATTTCATCCCATGCAGTGTAATGCAGCTGGGTTTTCTTACCTGTTTTTAATAGCTCTTAAGCTCAGAAAGCACCACTAGGTCACTTGCAGTGAGTTCCTGCTCGATGCACACCATGCAGTTCTGTCCAGCTGCTCTGTATGGAGCCTTGCAATTTGTGCCTAGTGAAAGCATTGCCTTCAGGAAAATAAAATCCATTCTTGACCAGGAGAGAGCAAGAAATAAAGAAGTGACTATTTCTTAGTAGTTGGTTCTGGTAGTTAACCTTTACATTAATTGCAGCAGCTTTACTTTTACCTTCATAAAACAAAAGGAATCCCATGTCAATGAGCTTATAAATTCCCTTTTGCATGAAAATTCAAGCCACATCATTCCAGGGTAAATGTGCATAATCTGAAAGCATTAGGCTGGGTTGACTCTTGGAGTACAGCTCTGCTGAGCCCTGCTGAGCAGTACCAGTAACCTAATAGCCTCACAGACACACACTGCCTCATCTCTTGTTGGAGCAAGGTATACCTGAGACTTTAATTCACACTAACCCAGTTTAAGTTTGACTCAGCTGTGCAATAGTCCTTAGCTGTTGCCAGGTCAATCAGACTGTTATAGAATCATAGAATCATAGAATCACTTTGGTTGGAAAAGACCTTTGAGATCATCGAGTCCAACTTTTAACCTAACCCTGACATCCCACCACTAAACCATCTCCCTAAGCACCTCATCTATCCTTCTTTCAAATACCTCCAGGGAGGAGGACTCTACCACCTCCCTAGGCAGCCCATTCCAGAGCCTGACAACCCTTTCGGTGAAGAAGTTTTTCCTAATGTCTAG